>NC_057806.1:77542036-77723660 GCF_018294505.1 Triticum aestivum | reverse complement strand
CGGTTGGTGCCACCAACCGGGACTAATGGGCATCGCACCCGTTAGTCCCGGTTCGTGGCACGAACTGGGACTAAAGGGCCCAGGTGAACCGGGACTAATGCCTTAGCCGCATGAACCGGGATAAATGCACCCATTGGTCCCAGTTCTGGACTGAACCGGGACTAATGGGCTTACCCAGCCTGGACCAGAGCCCCCTTTTCTACTAGTGAAGCAATGTAAACATCCTAAAGGAAAATCTTGGCACATTATTTTTATAATACAATGGATTTGTACTTGATGAAAGCACACAACATAAATAAATGACTCTCTAATACTTCCGGTTTGTCTCCTTGGCAGCGCTTTCTTTAAAGCCATTGAGCTAGGCATATAGTGCTCAAGTAATGGATCCACCCGGATCCCTAGGTATATCAATGCCAATTTTAATTAACAATGATTTGTGATTTAGTAGTGAGCACAAAGTAACATATATCATGAAACAATGAAGTCTAACTCTCTTCCTATGCATCGGCATGTCATAAAAGAACAATTCATGCACACATAGTAAAGGCCAATGCATAGTATAAACCGTTTCTTGCAATTTTATCATATTGGAAACATGGAGAGGCGGAGATGTAGTTCCTCTCTCATAGTAATTGCAATAGGAGCAGAAAGCACATGGATATTATATCTATCAAAATCATGATGTGTAGCGGTAAAATGCAACCCATCAATATAATCCTTAATAAGGGCAAACTTCTCCGATATAGTGTAGTTGGGAGTGTTCAAAAAGATAATAGGACTATCATGCCTGGGTGCAATAGCAACAATTTCATGTTTAATATAAGGAACTATAGCAAGTTCATCTCCATAAGCATAATTCATATTGGCATCTTGGCCACAAGCATAGCAAGCATCATCAAAAAGGGATATTTCAAAAGAATCAACGGGATCGTAGCAATTATCATGGCATTCATCCTTCAGTAGGAATGAAGGGACATTAAATAATGTATGAGTTGGAGAGTTACTATCATTAGAAGGTGGGCTCGGGTAGCTAATACGATCTTCCTCCTTTTGTTCTTCGCTCTCCTCATCATCTTTTTCATCCAATGAGCTCACAGTTTCATCAATTTCTTCTTCCATAGACTCCTGCAAAATATTAGTCTCTTCTCGGACAGCAGAGACTTTCTCAATAAATTCATCAATATCATAATTGTATTTATAATTCTCATAGCAATATTTAAGGATAGATAAATTTTTAGGTCTATAAATTGAATCATCAAAATCTTCAAACTCTTTAAACAAAGATTCAATTTCACAAGCACCCTTAAAAGCAACAAATTCTTCTATTCGTTCCACATCATAGTAATCATATATACCATTAGCATAAGAAGCTAAGGTTTCATTATCATTAAAATTGCATGAAAAGGGAAGGTATGGAGCCTTCATCCTAGAGCAACAAGTATAATCATATCTCAAGCATAGTTGCCGAGCATACCAATGCAACATATAAATTTGATCCCATAATAGTTTCCCTTTTTGAGTCAAGCGATAATCCCTAAAGTATTCACGTTGATCCAACGTGTCTCCCATTACATAATTGAATGGGGTTTTCTCAGGATTATTAAAGTAGTGCATAATATCTTTCACATAATGAGCATCGAGGGTTTTAGGAGGTTCCCCATCTCCATGAGTAGCAAGTAAACCTAATTTTTTTTGGTATTTTGTGTTCCATATCCATAACTAAAGATAGAGAACAACTTAGAACATCAACTAAAAACTACTTAGTGATAAAGCAAACAAGCACACACGAGAATATTCACCCCACGCTATAACTCCACGGCAAGCGCGCCAGAAAAAGGTCTTGATAACCCACAAGTATAGGGGATCAATTGTAGCCTCTTTCGATAAGTAAGAGTGTCAAACCCAACGAGGAGCTAAAGGTATAACAAATATTCCCTCAAGTTCTATCGACCACCAATACAACTCTACGCACGCGTAACGTTCGCTTTACGTAAAACAAGTATGAAACTAGAAGTACTTTGTAGGTGTAACGGGATAGGTTTGCAAGAATATAAAGAGCACATAAATAAAAACTAGGGGCTGTTTAGATAAATAAGAAATAAAGTTAGTATAGAGAGTGTGGAAAAGTGGTGGTAGGAGTTGCGAAATTGTCCCTAAGCAATTGACTACTTTACTAGACTGATAGCAAGTTTTATGTGGGAGAGGCCACTGCTAGCATGTCATCCCTGATTTGGAATTCTGTGCACTTATGATTTGAACTATTAGCAAGCATCCACAACTAATAATGTTCATTAAGGTAAAACCCAACCATAGCATTAAGATATATTGGTCCCCCTTCAATCCCGTATGCATCAATTTCTATGCTAGGTTGAAGCTTCTGTCACTCTTGCCCTCCAATACATAGTCCTATCAACATACAACTAACCCTATGGTGTGATCCACGCGCGTGCTCATATGATGGGCGCCAAAGGATAGCAACAAAACCAAAAGCAATTTAAACTAATCATAGCAATTCACCAATTACCGATAGGACAACGAAAATCTACTCAGACATCATAGGATGGCAACACATCATTGGATGATAATATGAAGCATAAAGCACCATGTTCAAGTAGAGGGTACAGCGGGTTGCAGGAGAGTGGACCGCTATAGATAGATGCGGGAAGGTGATGAAGATGTTGGTGAAGATGACAGAGGTGTTGGTGTAGATCACCGTCACACGATGATGGCCCCGGCGGCATTTCGGCGCCACCGGGAGAGATGGGGGGAGAGAGCCCCCCTTCTTCTTCTTCATTGACCTTCTCCCTAGATGGTAGAAGGGTTTCCCCTCTGGTCCATGGCCTCCATGGCAGCGGACGGGCGAGAGCCCCTTTGAGATTGAATCTGTCTCTCTCTATTTCTGCGTTCCAGATTCTTCCCTTTCACCGTTTGTTATATTCCCAGAGATCCGTAACTCCGATTGGGCTGAAATTTGGACACAATTTTTATCCGGATATTGGCTTTCTTGTGGCGAATGAAGGGCACGAACCGCCTTACGGAGTGACCATGATGGCCCAGGGCGCGCTTGACCCCCTCGGGCGCGCCCCTCACCCTCATGGGCCCCTCGGGCATTGTCTTGCGTTGATTCCACTTCCCAAAATTGACATATATTCCAAAAAAAATCTCCATCAGTTTTTATCATGTTTGGACTCCGTTCGATATGGATTTTTTGCGAAATGAAAAACATGCAACAAACAGGAGCTGGCACTGGGCACTGCATCAATATGTTAGTCCCAAAAATAGTATAAAAAGTTGCCAAAAGTATATGAAAGTTGTATAAGATTGGCATGGAACAATCAAAAATTATAGATACGACGGAGATGTCTCAGTCAGCACGACGGCGTGATGACGGTGATGATGATGCTACCAGAACGGGGCTTCGCCTAAGCACCGCCACGATATGACCGAGGTGGATTATGGTGGAGGGGGGCACCGCACACGGCTAAGAGATTAATCATCAACTTGTGTGTCTATGGGGTGCCCTTTGGCCAGGTACATGGAGGGAGGAGGAGGCCGGCCCTCATAGGGCGCGCCCAAAGTGTTGAGTCCTACTAGGACTCCTTAGTCCTAGTAGGATTCCACCTCCAACATGGAATAGGAAAAAGGGAAGGGAGAAGGAGAAGGAAGGAAGGGGGCGCCCCCTTTACCCAGTCCATGGGGAAGGGGCGTGGCCACCCTTGAGGCCTTTCTCTCCTTTCCCGTATGGCCCATTAAGGCCCAATACGAATTCCTGTAACTCTCCGGTACTTCGAAAAATAGCCGAATCACTCGGAACCTTTCCGATGTCCGAATATAGCCTTTCAATACATCGATCTGCACGTCTCGACCATTTCAAGACTCCTCTTCATGTCCCCGATCTCATCCGGGACTCCGAACAAACTTCGGTACATCAAAACACATAAAATCATAATACCATCACCGAACGTTAAGCGTTCGGACCCTACGGGTTCAAGAACTATGTAGACATGACCGAGACACGTCTCCGATCAATAACCAATAGCGGAACCTGGATGTTCATATTGGCTCCCACATATTCTACGAAGATCTTTATCGGTCAAACCGCATATTGGCTCCTACTTCTATGACAAAAAATCATGACAGAAAATGGGCTTTTCGTCCTGTGCGGGCCGGAGACGCAGCTGCATGACATTCTTTGGGCCGTCCATGACGGAAAAAACCGTGGTAGAAGCGAGGGGGAGGAAAATTTCGAGGAGTTCCCGGTTACGGTGGGAGGTCGGGGGCCGAGCGATGCATGCTTCTCTCGTACACGTACGCGTGTGTGTGCGAGGCTTTGGCTCTAACTGAACCTGGGCAAGGCGTTGGGTTCTAACTAAACCCGAGCGATTGCACTGCAGGCTACGCGTTACTGAACCCGAGCAATCGATCGATGGCTGTTAACTAAACCCGATCGAGCGATTCCTTCGCTACTGCTGCTAACTGAAGCCGATCGACGCTGCCTCTGGATGAACAGTGAGCGTTGCGGGGGGGGGGTGGATGAACAGTCCCGGTGGGGGTGGATGAACAGGACCCCATGGTGTTGCCTCTGGATGAACAGGACCCCGATCGATCGAGCCAGTTGGGGCTGGATGAACAGGACCCCGTGGAGGGCTGGATGAACAGGACCACCCCGTGGAGGGCAGGATGAACAATAGATGGTGGAGGGCAGGATGAATAGTCGCCCGTGGAGGGGTGGTTGAACAGGAGCCCGTGGAGAGGGCAGGTTGAACAGTAGCCGGTGGAGTAGCGCGCGGTGGAGGCTGGATGAACAGGAGCCCGTGGATGAACAGTCGCAGGTGGAGGCTGGAGGAGGTCGGCGGTCGATGAACAGTAGCTCGTGGAGGCTGGAGGGGGTCGACGGTGGAAATGAACTGTATCCCGTGGAGTCCCGTTTTGCAGTACGCCACACCCCTCCCGATGAACAGGACCCCCGTTTCGACCGTAGCGCTCCAACACAAGTCCGTTTCGTCCGTTTTGCGGTACGCCACACCCCTCCCGATCAACAGGACCCCCGTTTCAACCATAGGAGGTCCGTTTCCTCCGTTCTGCGATACGCCAGACCCCTCCCGATGAACAGGATCCATTTCGAACGTGGCCGGTCGAACACAAGGCCGTTTCCTCTGTTCTGCGGTACGCCAGGCCTCGTTTCCATCGCATGTTCCGTCCAAGCCCTCCCGATGAACACGACGCATTCCGTTACCTCCCCATGAACATGACGCATTCCATTGCCTCCCCATGGACACGATGACGACGTTGTTTCTCCGTTCCCACCCAGCCATGTACACGAGCCCGGGCCATACGTATGCGCGAGTAGGCGTTCGAGACCCCGCCTGTATGTATACATACGTGGCTGTATTTTCTTTCTTGCACCCTGGCCGCTGTACGTACGTCTACATGCTACGTGCGCGCCTCTACTACGACACGTGCGCGCCTCTACATCGACCAGTATATATGTACGTACACGTTCGCGACCAGAATGACAATGCTACGTACGCTTCGACCGGGTGGGTCCCGACTGTCAGGCACTTCCTTGCGTGCGAAGATGTAGCTGGTGGGTCCTAGCAGTCAGGGGGGCAAAATACGATGGCCCGCCCGGTGGGTCCCCGTTGTCAGGTGGAGGAATAATTATTTTGCACGTAATAAGGAGGAACTTCCTTGCTACGGTCGTGGAACCAGTTGTCAGCCTCTCCACGTACAGTCCACGTCCGATGGAAGCCGTTCGTTGACCATGTTGACCACGCCGCGCCGAGGGCACCAGGGCGGTGGACGATGGCGAGGCCTAGGAAGGGGACGACGCGGAGCCGGGGAAGAGGCGGCAGTGGATGCCCATGCGTAGAGGAGTACGAGGGTTCACTGGTTCGCTGCGGTGTGAGGCTGCCGTCGCCGCAGAATAACAGGGGGTGTGGGTGAGTAGAGGGATGGCCTGGCCAGCGATGGGAGTAGTAGGGGGCGGCGAGGCCTCCGCCGCATCGCAGCCGGCCACGGGAGGCAGGAGCACGAGGCACGACCGGCGCTAGTTGGGCGGCTGGAGCAAGAAGACCAGAGGTTGAAGAAGCACTACGGCCGCTGGATGGACATCGTACGGTTACTGGAGCTAGAATCATGCATATTGACTAAGTTGACAAAGCCCTCTGTCCCCGTCAACTTAGTAGGCCCACAAGTCAGCCTCCCACCAAGGTGGGTCCCGGCTAGCAGGGGGTATTCATTTTTTTGAGCGTAATAAGGAGGCACTTCCTTGAGTGCAAAGATATAGCTGGTGGGTCCGAGCTGTCAGCGGCGGTAACGTTTTTTTCATGAAATACAGAGGCCCTTTCGGTGGGTCCCTGATGTTAGGTGGAGGAATCATTATTTTGCGCCTAATGAGGAGGATTTCCTTGTGTGCGGCCGTGGACCCAGCTGTCGGCCTCTTCATGTACAATCCACTTCAGATGCATGTCGGTCGTTGACCATGTTGACCAGGCCGCGCCGAGAGCACCAGCGCGGTGGACGACGGCGAGGCCTAGGAAGGGAACGACACGGAGGCAGGGAAGACTCGGCAGTTGTTTCCCACGCGGAGGGGAGTACGACTGTACGAGGGTTTACTAGTTCGTCTACCGTCGCCGGAGAATAACAGCAGGTGTGGGTGAGTAGAGGGATGGCTAGGCCAGCGATAGGAGTACGGTGGGGCGGTGAGGCCTGCGCGGCAGCACAGCGGCCGTGGGGAGGAGGGAGCAAGCAGTCCCGCCGGCACTTGTTTGAGCGGCTGGAGCAGGAAGAGCAGAGATTGAAGAAGTACGGCGGCCGTTCGATGGACATCCAACAGTCACTGCTTGTGCGTCAACTTTTTTTAGGAAAGCCTCAAATCTGTGGAAAATAGCATACAACCCATCTGCCATTATTTCTAATAATTTACAGCGCATTTGCTAATTCTTAAGGTTTTTTTGGAGCCCATAGTCTTTTTGTTAGCATTACAGCCCATATTGTGGCCACGGTTAAAAAATTAACAAAATTTTGCTTATTTCGTTGCGGTTCGAACTGTTTTTAATCCCAAAATTTCGACTCACATTCAAACTGATTTTAAAAATATATCAATATAAAATCCAAAAAATTCTCCATGCATAAAAATTAATGTAATTTAAAATATTGAAATGAAAAAAAGATATTTTAAACTAATTGCTGGTTTGATGTGTTTTAAAAATGTACAGCCCATTTCTCATTACTGATGGGCCATTTTCTCGGCCAGCCGAATGAAGCTCTCCTCATCTTGAAAGATTTGCAGCCCAACAGGCCTAACAAAGCAACTTACTTGGCAAATCACAAAAAAAACTGGGCTATGGCCATGGACCCAGCTGTTAGCCTCTCCACGTACAGTACTCTTCTGATGGAAGTCGGTCGTTGACCACATTGACCACGCCACGCCGAGAGCACCAAGGCAGTGGACGACGGCGAGGCATAGGAAGGGGACGACACGGAGCCGGGGAAGACGCGGCAGTGGATGCCCGCGCGGAGAGGAGTACGAGGGTTCACTGGTTCGGCTGCGGCGTGAGGCTGCCGTCGCCGCAGAATAACAGGGGGTGTGGGTGAGTAGAGGGATAGCATGGGCCAGCGGTGGGAGTAGTAGGGGGCGGTGAGGCCTCCGCGGCATCACAGCCGGCCACGAGAGGCAGGAGCACGCGGCACGACTGGCGCAGCTTTGGCCGGCTGGAGCAAGAAGACCAGAGGTTGAAGAAGCACTACGACCGTTGGATGGACATCGTACAGTCACTGGAGCTAGAATCGTTAATATTGACTAAGTTGACAAAGCCCTCCATCCTTGTCAACTTAGTAGGCCCACAAGTCAGCCTCCCACCAGGTTGGGTCCCAACTAGCAGGGGGATTATTCATTTTTCTGTGCGTAATAAGGAGGCACTTCCGGTGGGTCCGAGCTGACAGCGGGGGGGGGAACATTTTTTCGCGTAATACGGTGGTCCGTCCGGTGGGTCCCAGCAGTCAGGGGCAAATGTTTTTTTCATGAAATACGATGGCCCGTCCGGTGGGTCCCAGCAGTTAGGGGCGGAACTTTTTTCCGCGAAATACTGGTGGCCCGTCCGGTGGGTCCCTGCTATCAGGTGGAGGAATAATTATCTTGCGCGTAATAAGGAGGCACTTCCTTGCGGCTGCCATGGACCCAGCTGTCAGCCTCTCCACGTACAGTACTCTTCCGATGGAAGTCGGTCGTTGACCACATTGACCACGCCGCGCCAAGAGCACCACGGCGGTGGACGACAGCGAGGCCTAGGAAGGGGACGATGCGGAGCCGGGGAAGATGCGGCAGTGGATGCCCACGTGGAGAGGAGTACGAGGGTTCACTGGTTCGGCTGCGGTGTGAGGCTGCCGTCGCCGCAGAATAACAGGGGGAGTGGGTGAGTGGAGGGATGGCCTGGCCAGCGATGGGAGTAGTATGGGGACGGTGAGGCCCCTGCGGCAGCACAGCCGGCCACGGGAGGTAGGAGCATGCGGCACGACCGGCGTTGCTTTGGGAGGCTGGGGCAAGAAGACCAGAGGTTGAAGAAGCACTACGGCCGTTGGATGGACATCGTTGACCACGCCGTGCCGAGAGCACCAGGGCGGTGGACGACGACGAGGCCTATGAAGGGAACGACACGGAGCCGGGGAAGACACGGCAGTGGCTTCCCACGCGGTGGAGAGTGCGAGGGTTGACTGGTTTGGCTGCCGTCACCGGAAAATAACAGGAGGTGTGGGTGAGTAGAGGAATAGACAGGCCAGGGATGCTAGTATGATGGGGACATGAGGCCTTCCCGGCAGCACTGCCGGCCACGGGAGGCGGGAGCAGGCGGTTCCGACGGCGCTGGTTTGGGCGGCTGGGGCAGGAAGATTAGAGACTGAAGAAGCACGATTGCCGTTAGATTGACATCTAACGGTTTGACGGTGGTAGAGTCGATTGTTGACTAAGTTTCTTTTGTGAGAAACCTTGTGTACGCATGAACTTAGTAGGCCCACAAGTCAGCCTCCAAATCCGTGGCAGACAACATAAAGCCCATTTGCTATTTTTTATAATTTGCAGCCCATTTGCTAATTCTTAAGTAATTTATTGCAGCCCATTTTCTGCCCAGGACCACAGTCAAAAAGTCCAACCTTATTTTGCATATTTTGGTGGAGGCCGAACTGTTGTAATCCCGAAATGATAAACATTTTTTAAGAACTTATTGATTTGCCAAAAAAATTGTTTTGTTTTTGTAAGCAAATAAGACGTGGGACAATTTAGTTGGTTTAAGGGAAAACCAGTGGTAAAAAATTAGCGCTGGGTGGGAAAAAGTAACAAAAATAAGGATGTATATATGAAAAGGGAATTTTATGTGTTTTCAATATAATGATACGTGTATATGAACTAGTAAAACTATAGGTAGAGATTAGAAAATGGATGTAGGACATGCGTTTCAAGAGGAAAATAGAACTGGGCTGTGTGTTTGATTCAGTAAAAAAAAACTTCCTGTGATTGTTGTAAGAGAAAATATAACTAACGCTGGTGGGCCAGAGGCCAGTAGATACCTGTTGGATCTTTGTGCCCCGTTGTCGTCATGGGCTGGGCGTGTTAAAAACAAAACAACCCTGGGCAATCTATAGCCTAGTTGAAACTTGCTCGACCTGAAAAAACAATATACGTGCTCAATAAACGAGAGAATTCTGCAAGTATAGACTGATAACTGGGATGCAACACGGATATTGTTTTTTTATCGTGATAATAAGTGCATGCACTTGTTTTGAAAAAAATGGAGAACTGGGAATTCGAATGGCGGGTGCTTATGCTACCCATCAAATAAAAATCAGGTGCTTGAAAATTCGTTTCGAAACAAATGATTCAGCTTTATATCCACGTCGACCCTCGGCATGATGGTTGGAAGCAAATGCAAGTTCATACCAAAAGATCGTTAACAACAATACCACCTTGCAAACGACAAGGTAGTACAACTACCAATACCAAACTAACTTATAATCTTTTTACTCCTGGCCCTAGTGTTCGTCTGGTAGAAAATCTTCCAGAGGACCAGCTCCCGCTCCTTCTCTTGCTCCAGGTACTCGAGGTGGTACTGGTGCATCACCCAGTTGGTCCTCTGCTGGTCGAAGTTCTTGTTGGTGTGCAGCGCCAGAACCTTTTTTGCTGCCCGTCTGCCGGCCGTTGACCATCACCGGCAAGGTATTGCCAGTCTTGTGCCACATCACGTGCATGCCGCACTCCGACTGTATCTTGCGACGCGTCCATGCGCCCCTTTTGAACGCCCTGGAATTGCGCTGGAAGAAATGCTTCCTTAGGCCACTCAGTGTGATACCTGCAGTATTGTGGAATACATGTTTTAGTGTACCTAGTTGGCATTTTCATAACATCTTTGGCATGTTGCAGTCACTTGTTTCACTTTTTATTAACTGTCAAATTGTAATTGCTTCACCAGGTCTGCGTCTAAAAAGAAAAGTAGAGCTATAAACAAAGGAATATGTTTGTGCAAGTAGATGGTCGATCGGTGTCTTACCTGGAAGTTTCTCAGGTTGGGTGTAACATATGCCGTGCTCGATGTCGATGGTTGGTATGAACAAATCGATGAGATACTGAAATCTCGCACTGTCAGCACTCACTTTGGCTTCAAGGTGCTCGATCAGCTACTGATCCGTGGGATCGAACTTGACACTAGCCGGCAGCACGGGCCAATCCTTCTTCGACTTGCATCGGTAATTCCATTTATATGGTACTCAATGTATGATCAATCTACTGTTTTAAGTGAATGATGAAAGATTTCGACAGATAAGTGGTACTCCAAATCTGAAGTCCAGAATACCCGAACACGCCGCCGGGGTTCTTGTGTCACCTCACGCGCAGCGTGTTGTCACGTCAATTCAATGTGTGGACATGATGAATAATTTGACCGGCGTATACTAGTACTTCTACTTTACTACTTACTAGCTGTATTTAGTGTCACAATTTATACATAGGTTTAACTAACAATTACGCACTTGAAGCCTAACTGATATATATATATATATATATATATATATATATATATATATATATATATATATATATATGGCTTCTGCACAGCATCTCCATCATCATTATCAGTACATCCTACGCTGGTGAGTTAGGATGCACTTGATCCCAGGAAGGTATCTATCCTTCAAACTAGAGGAGTGCTTCAAACTAACAACAGTACATAATATCCAACAAAAGAGGGTCGTGCTACAGCAGCAGAATACATGGCTCAGTCTAGATATTAGCACGAATCAAATTGTGCATATTTGCTGTTGGCATGAACCACATCGCCGCATGTCGGGTTTGCAAAAGCCATCCATCGCGTGGAAGCTTGATGCCTTTCACACACTGAAGATTATCTGGCAACAAGCTGTGTCGATGAATCTCTAGATATGGTGATTCATGAAACCCATGGTATGATGTGTAAACACAGCCCCCCCTCGCGAATGGAAGTTGCATAGCACAGTAATCATCGCCGGTGATATGATTGATGATTCGTTGGATGATCGGATAATTGAGCCCAAGGAACAAGGAGTGGTTGCCGAGGCTGTAAACCCGCCTCCAGTTGAATACGCCTGGCCCAACGGAGCTGGGATCTTTCTCAAACCCGAAGCAGCCATAGCCATCAATGTCACGAATGCCCCACGCATTGTACTGCATGTGGTTTGATGTAATGGTTTGGTCAATTTGGTACGTGCGAATGAGCATCAAATGACCACCATCAGCTGAACGAGCGATAAACCACCACCCATCGGCTGGTATGATTCCAGGTCCTGGAATCATGAAGGCCAGCGCATTTGCGTCGGCTGCAACAATTCAAATTGGAGACCAAAAGGACAAAAATAAACAATCATGTTCAGAGTATGTGTGGAATTAAGATTATTATAACACTGGCACATATCATAGACAGAGAATTGCAATGCCGTGGTCATAATCATACCCCAAGTTAAAAAAATAAGCCAATGGCTTTCATATTCTAGCAATATGTCATGGTTCAAACATCATGTAACAATGAGAGGAAAACAGCTATGACAACGCCTACTCATATTCTACCATAGCACTTACTACTACTGTTCTCATATCAACTCTAAGCAATAACATGCGTTGTTATAAAAATCTTGTAAACGAGAGTAACATATAGCAATCATGATGTTATGCTCATAATATGCATTCCAACAATCATTAGATGCCAATTGTTCTCATATCAACTCTAACAATAACATGTGTGGTCATAAAAATCTAGGAAATGAGAGGAACATATAGCAATGATGTGGTTATAGACATGCTATACATTCTAAATTTGTAACAAATGAACATGCAGTCGTATTCATAAGGTAAAGATGAGATGAGATAGAACAATTACACGATGATAGATTCCACCAATATAGGTAGCCAATCTGTGCGTCGACCGCGTAAACGATGCCATCGTGCATTATAGCATCAGACAGAAATGTTTCCTCAACAGGATTGATGATGAGCCATAACCATGTATGGCGACCGGATTCCAGATAGATTAATCCCTTGTTGAACAAGGCAATGAGCTTGTAATCCATGTAGTCTTCTGATGGTGTGGGCACTTCGCAGATTACAACTTTCTGCAAACAGAGGTCGAGCCAAAAGCTTGACGCGTCTCATGTGTACTAGGCAGGAGTGTCCGGTTGGCCGCGAGGCTCGATGGCGGCGGTATCTCCAACGATGGAAGGGTGATCTCTCGCTGGGTGTAGATATCCACGAGATGCCATGGACTACCGATGTGGTGGATGAGGACGATCCAGTTGGCCTTCATGCCCGCCCAGTAGTGGTCGCACATGAAGGACGGGTGGACGGGTAGTGGTAGCATGTCGAGGGGCACCATGGCAACCTCCGTAGGATCGTCAAGTCGGTGTTTGGGCCACCTGCGAGGATCGGGCATCAGCAAGCAGGGTGTCTTGAAAAGAGTCGGCCGGTTGCAGACAAGTAGACGGTACAAAGACACCAAGCATGCGTCCAGACGGACGGTGCTGAGTAGGTCCATACGACTACAGATCTACTCCAAGAGAACATCGGGGAGGGAATTCCAATCGCGGCTCTGCGTGTCAGTCGGTTCTGCCATTGGGGTTTTCGGTGCTTGCGAGCCAGCGGGGAAGTGGATTCGGGCGGGCGAGTGAAGAAGCTTCTCCTCGTGTGGCTGAGCAGTGAGCGGGGGGATATGGTACGCGCGAGCTACCAAGGAAGATGGCTAGGGCGGGCGAGCAGTGAGCGGGGGTAAATGGTGTGCGGCCGACGATGAGGAAGAGAGGAGGAAGAAGAAGAGACTAGTTGAATAGTTCTCTCTGACCGAGATGGGGAATAAATGGATCGCGAGGACTTCATTTCTACAGTATCCCTATGCCTCTACACTCACTTCACTCATTTTGCTCCATAGCTAGTCACTTGTTGAAATCTGTAGAAAGACAAATACTCCGTATTTGGGAACAGAGGGAGGCTTTTACTCCGTACTATTTGGGAACAGAGGGATTATCACCATATGGAGGGAATAGAGGAAGCCTGAAATATGAACATGTCAATGGGAGGGAGTAAGCCCCATGCATGCATGCAACATGCAACACTCACACGCACACATGGACGCACGCAACACTCATGCACCCATGCGGCACACAACACACGACGCAACACACACGCTCACGCTCAAGTGCTCAACCTACTCCCTACGTCCGTGAAAGACTGTACATTTAGAGATTTACACATTGACCAGGGCATAATTAACGCCCAAAAGTAGCAGACTTATGTGTGCATGCGACCATTGAGATAAGAAGATTAAATGAATGTCGTTGCATGCTGTAATTAAGGATAGACATGTAGCCTATACCTACAGCACAAGTTGGTGCATTAGTTAATCAATATCGATTTAGATTAAAGGCTAAACACATTGGAAGTGTAGATGTACATCATGTAGTACACTCTTTGTTGGAAGACCGAGGGAGGACACGTGCATGCACTCACATACACAGCCAGGGCGGTTCGCACGCAAGGGTTGGACTCGTGTCGCGCGTGCGTAAAGATTTGTTTAACTGATTTCTTTGCTCTTCCAACTGACAGGTGGGACCCAGAAACCATGTGACAATTTAACCAGTCAACAAAGTGCCACGTCAACTATGTGGCCGGTCAGTAGGGTGCAATACGGTGCTCTATGATGAGCTAGTGATCGCATAATCGCCGCAAAACTATATATAGTGACCGTAAAGAGCGTATTGTTACATACGATGACCGCTAGTGTATTTTTCTCGTTTCAAATTAAGCCATATTAATCGAAAAGGACGCATTATGGACTACTACTACTAGTACTAGTACTGCTTTGATGTGTCCCGTCAACTCGCCGAACGAGGAGAAGCTTGCTTACTATGCCTCTCCCTCGCCCACGCGCGTGGTGGTTCGCAGGACGAGGAGAGGGTTTTGACTACAGCGCCCTCTCCCTCTCCCTCTCCCTCGCCCTCACCCTCGCGGTGGACGAGCAGTAGTTCAATCGGTGTCAGATTGCCAGAAGCATATTGCACTGTAGTATCATCATTGTTGGACCTTCCGAAGAGGCGAAGAGCCAAGTGCGATGTTCACACGAGTACGAACTGTTGAACCTCCCGAAGAGGCAAAGAGCCAAGCACAAGGTTTTATAGGAGTTGTCGTCCTAGTAGGAGTGTACTAGTACAACTATAGCGAACGATGCTACTGTATGATGCCGCCACGTCACGTATATCCAAAGTTGTGCCACCTTTTTTTCTCAAAGAGTGTGTTGGAGCCCGTGCAACAACCACACAAGTTGCACGTATTCATAATACATTTACTAGTAATAAATTGTAAAGGACAAATGCCAGTATGCCACACAAGTTTATCTCCAAATCATGTGATAAATTTGTGCACGACTAGTCTACATATATTCACAGCGCTACCGTTCACAATTAGTGTACTCCACTTACACGTTATAGATGGGCTAGATGTCCTCCTCCGGGTTCCAGTCCCAGGTGTTCTTCATGGATGGCACGATCCCTAGCGGTGGGCAACGGGAATCATTGTCGCGGCTTTCTAGTCCGGTTCCACACGTTAGATACTCATCCAAGCTGAAGCGGCATAAATCAGGGATAGTGTGTCCCAGCATGTCGTTCATCCGGCGGTGCGCACTGAAGACACAACCATGCTTCATGAACGGCAGGCCTTCCGTGTCGTGCACGGAAGGTGGCATCCGCTTCACAATGGGGTAGTTGTCCCTGATGAAAAGCGAGTACTCTCCAAGAGTGTTCCTCGGCACCGACGTAGCATCACGAGGGTCGAACTCGGCGTCGTTCATCTGGTACACGCGGCATCCCAGATCTGGACACATGGTGACGTACATAGTCAAGGTCCATGCATAATAATGTTGTGCTCAAATGTGGCGGTCAGTAATACTGTGCAGCAAATAGTACTACTCCGGTATAGAGGAAGTAAAATAACCGGATTATTATATATAGCCACTCTTGGCTACATGGATGAGATAGTAAGACATGGAAAAACAAAAATGGTTGCAGCTAGTGGGCTCAAGTCTTCAAGGGCCTAGCTAGCTATACGCGTCCTCCAAGGCAAAAAGTACTCCTACTAGTACTACAAAGTATACTACTAGTACAACAATGAAAGAGAAGGTGAGAGGGTTAAAAAATGGAATACCTGGGTAGATGGTGACGGTCCGATCGTGGTAGATTATGTGACCATGTTGCACATTAGTGGTACCATGGGTAACGACTGCTAAGATAGTTGATCCCAATATGCCAAAGTCAGCTCCAAGGTTCCAGGTTAGACCGAATCGCGGATGAAAATGCACATCCAGGATCGGCGATCTTATTTTGATCGGGGGATGACTGCTCCCAGCAAAATAATGGAGTACCGTTAGGGATGCAAATGATGGTTTGTGAATTCCGTTTGTAATCTCCCGTACCGTAGGATGTCAACCAGATGAAACAAGTCCCCTGGCTTGTCACCGCGAAGATGCGTCCTAGATGGCGCACGGCGTCTTCGACCGTGTAGGGGTACAAATCTGTCGCCGCCAACATGCGCCAGCCTCTGCCGTTACTGCCTCCTGCATTGATGGCAATCCTTATGTCGAACACCGCGATGAGATAGTAATCGTCGTAGCCACGTCGCTTTGTCGGCGGGTCCGCAATTGCTATCTTCTTCAATCTCATGTAGGCATCATCATACGTATTCTTGCCCAGCCAGTCCGGAAGGCCGATCCCAATGGTGGAGAAGGGGTCTATCGGAACGGCCGCACTGCTGTGGATGTTGTGCAAAATGATGGTGGTATCTGGCCAGAGGTATGCAAGCCAATCTTTGTTGGCACCGACCCAGACCTATATATAAGACGGCGGGCAGCGGAGAAATTACAGGATGGAAATGGAATAACTAAGTACTGCATGATCAAACTCCATTACTGACCTGCACATCGGACAAAATCCGACTACCTCTGAACATCGGTAACTCTAGCGGAGTCAGCGTGCAACCATGGCCAGGGAGCGGTGGACTGTTCGAAGGATTGTCCCATAGAAGAACCTTCTCCTCGAGGATGCATGGAAGACCAACTGTAACATCCCAAGATTCTAAATTTTGGAATGTTATAATAAATAGATGGATTTGATTGATTGTTTGAAAGTGAGTGAATCCGAAACCTTTTTGAAAGTTAAATGAGAGGGAAAAAAGGACTTTCCCTTCATCTTTGCTTTCTAATCTCCTTGGATTCAAATACTTTTCATCACAAAACCCCGGAGAGAAGATGACATGACTTCTTCCATTTATTTAAATGACAAGGGTTTTTGAAAACATTTGAATTTCATTTGGAAAATATTTCCAATCCAGAAACTTTATGCAACTCAATGATTTTCAAGAGTGAAGATAAAATGACTTCTTCAAAACATATGAAATATGAGTTGGGAGTTTCAAAGAATTAAATTCAAAGCCCCTTTTGAATTTATTTCCAATTTGGAGTTATTTGAGTTTTATCCAAATTATTTTTCTCCAAAATAAAAATATATGGAAAATTGGGTAACATGATTCCCTACAACAGAAAATTGGAGAGAAATAAATTTGAATTAATTTTGGTATTTTTAAAATGATTTTTGTTGGATTTTATTAGACCAGTAGCACTCTTTGAATTATCTGAATTTTTGTGGATTTTATTTGACTCTAGGGAAATGTTCAGGTTGTAGAAAATCTTTTTCTGTAAATTTTGATATATTATATGCCTGTGTAAAAATTTTATTTATTTTGGTTTTATTTTTGTTTTGCTTGAAAAAATGTTTTAAAAAAAAACCTTTCCGCCGAGTGGGCCGGCCCAGCTGAAGCCAGGCCAAGGCCCAGCGCGCCACCGCATTCGTCCCCGACTCCGCCTCCCGCACGCCATCGCCACCGCCGTGCCTCATGCGGAAGCCACCGCCGCCTCCCTTTCCCCTCCTCCACGCCACTTCTTCCCCCCTCCCCCCCTATTTATGCGCCGCACCTCCTTTCCTCTCGAGCCGCCGCCTCCCGCATCCCATCGCTGTCCGCGCCACTGCTCGCCTACGCCGCCGCCTGCTAGCATCGCCGCCCGTGCCACTGCTCGCCTGCACCATCGCCTGCTAGCGCCGCCGCCCGCTGCCATCGCCTGCGCCGCACCCCGCTGCCCGCGCTGCCATAGCCGCGCCGGAGCACGCCGCCCTCACCAGAGCCGCCGCTCCCCTGATCTAAACCGCCACTGTCGTCAGTTTATTTGCCCCGACCGGTAAAGACCCGCAAAAAACCCGATATGGTTTTCTTCGGTTTTTCCTTCTAGATCGTTTTTTTCTTTGTGGTTAGTCCTATTCAGAGAACGTTCGCTATTTATCCCTTCACAGCGAACGAATTCATTTGTTAGCACTCGGTAACGAACGTTCATTCTTTAGTCGTTTCCTTTTATTTTTAGTTTTCGGCCAGGGACCTATTCGTGATAAATTTCTTCAGAGGTTAGTCCCTGTATTTCAAACGATCACATCTTTTTACTCGTTGATCCAAATCCAATGAAACCAACACCCACGTCTTCGTTATGATCTCCTCTATCCAGTAAAACAACTCGAACATGTTTTTGAAAATTTAAAATTTTTAATTAGATCAGATTTGTATTCAAACTTCGTTTGATCGTAACTTGAGTTTCGTAACTCCGTTTGAGTTGATTCTTTTTGCAAATCGAAGCTCTTGTTCTAAACTGTCTGATAAGGCCAAATTCATATAATTTTGGTACTGTTAGAAGTTGCTTTATGTTGCAAGAGTTATTTGCTTGGTTTTGATGTTTTCCGAATTGTCTTCTTCATTCTTACTGATTTTTTTGAGTGATTGCTTATGTGTGGTTACTATTGCTTGCTTACGATAGATTGACCAGAGTGTGACGAGTAGAACTATCAAGAGTTTTGAGTGCGAATCATATTCATCAACATTGGCGGCGAGTTCACACTTTGATCATATCCCTTTTCATACCCAGTTTTTTATGCATTAGTTTCAACCCTCAAACATTGCATGAGTAGAATTGATAACATGGGGGTATCGGGAAGTAGTTTATGAGGTAGGAACCTATTGCCTTGCATTCAAACCTTGGGAGTTACTATTACGTTATGCTTATATTGCCATGCTATGCTCGTAGACGTGGATTGGGTTTGAGAGAATTTCAGGACAGATGTGAGATTGTTAATTAATGGTTTACTTAAGGTGGCAACTTTAACACACATCTGGGTGGATTGAGGCACCTGGGTATTCCAGCGATTGCCTGTCTAGGCACCTGGGTACTCCAGGATTTCCTGTTTTTTTATGGACCGCCACCCAGGCTCAAAGGGATCATGAGTTTATTCATACTAGAAACTTCCATGTGCAGCCACAAGCTACTATGGGCTCTAGCATAGTTGACTAAGTTGTGCGAACTATTACAGTGGTAGACTAGCAGATGTAGGGGAAAGTAGGTGTAACGGTCTACCCGATCGTAAGGTGCTAGCGCTTCTGAAAGACTATGTCTCGGTCATCCGTTTTTCAAACACCATGCAGTGCGAGAATACCAACGGAGGAGATCGAGTCTTGTGGGGAAAAGTGCGCAATCCTCTGCAGAGTGTATAAACTAATCATGATTAGTCGTGTCCCCGGTTATGGACATCTTGAGTATCTAGTACTTGGATTATCATGTGAATCTCATCATGTTACTTTAAATTAAGTTTGTCGGGTTTACTGATGTTACTTAATTGGGATTGAGAATGCTGTCAACCATTCTTAATGTTCAACAACCACCATGATAGTTAAATAAAATTTATTCCTTTGCAGTAGGGAAAAATTGGCTTTTCGCAAAAACCTTATAACCATAGAGCTTTTCCACCAGCCATATATGCATGTAGTGATAGCCATTGTTCATCATTTCTCTCTATGGTGTGAATTTGCCAGTACATTGAATGTACTGACCCTTTGTGGCTGCAACGTCTCATGTTGCAGGATTTTCTTACGACGAGTAAGTGATACGTTAGGGTTATGATTTCTACACTCAACTTTGCCGTTAGTGTTGATGGGAATCCACAACCTTGTTACTTCCGCTATTTTGTATTGAGGTAATAGTATTTACGTTACTTTTAAATGTGGTTTACCTCTATTATAAATCCTCGAGTACTGTGTGTGTCAGCATACCGATCCAGGGATGATACTTAAGCACAGAGACTTGATCCATTCGGGTAGGGTCGCTACAAGATGGTATCAGAGCACATGTTGACTGTAGGACGTGACCGTAGAAACTGGCAAGCCCATAGGAAAGATTTTTCTCTATAACTTTCCCTTTCAAAAAGATCTTTTACCTCTCTTCTCTTCTGAGCTTATTCAAAAATTCCCTTTTAGTGAGACCATATCCCTTTTCCCTTTGGATCACTCGAAGATTCGATGGATGAGACCACTCCAAGAAGTACAAGATATTGTACAACTAAGACTGCTTCGGAATGAAGAGGATTTTACTGTGCATCTGAATAATGGAAACTACAATGGTTGAAGACTCCGAAGACTAGGAGAATTTGAAGGCCCTGAAGAATTTCCAGATTTAGTATGACCTAGGAAGGCTACCCTTATGGAACTTGGCAGACTAAGGAAGCTGTCAATACCTGAGATCAAGGTGTATTGGAGAAAGACCGGAACATGGAGCATTGGAACCCAAAGTTTTGTCAAGAAAACCCTAAGACATGAGATATCAACTATGGAAGATAGCTCATGGCAATGACAAGGGCAGAAACACAGTTATCCGTGATGTCATCGCCCGCTTATGTTATTTGTCACCGGGCTGAGTTAAGAAGGGATTTCTTCAGAAGGATTGGATGGTAGAAGGCTGATGGAGCACCTATCAGGAAAAGATGAAGTTTTAACCTTAGCCGGTGTATCACCAGGATCTGAAATAGTACATCAAGAATTTTAAGATGGAGCTCCAGGAAGCCGTATTTGACGAGAAAACATTTCGTGAAGAACTTAGGAGCAAGAAGCTGAAAGTAGCCAAATTGGAGGAACAAAACCTCGAGATACCGGAGATTTGTCAGGAACTAAAGGACAGTAGGACCATGGTTCATGCGAAGGATGTTGAAACCAAAAGTTTGGAACACAACTCCAGAATATTAAAGGACGTCACGAGAGACTTCGCGTCAACAGAGTTGATCTAGCAAAAGAACTTGAGAAAGACAAACATGATCAGAAGAAGCCATTGGATACATGAACAAGACTCGTAGAGCTTGATGACTTTGAAGATTTATTGACCTTTAGAAGACCCAACCCCTGTTATATGTCTATGCTAGATGCTATGTTTGTGAGCGGTCATTCGTTTGATGTTTTTCCCGACAGCCACAAATAAAATCTGCCTTTTCAAAACTTTTGTTTGTATTGTGTGTATCCCTCTCTATCTCTCTTATCTCACCCCAAACCCTTGGACCCCATAGAGGATGAATGGAGATGAGCTTGTACTTTCTGGACCGATGAGTCAGTTGGAGACAGACCGATGGATTCAGAACACGGAGGATCGCATGAAGAATAACCCTATAGTGGGAAAGGTATGACCCAGCATGCTATTCAATGCTTTGAAAGAGGTGCTGCTACTTGCTGGAGGATGTACCAAACCATCAATGGATGGCAAGGAGTAACCACTTGGATAGAATTTAAGTTGACTCTGCCAAAGTCTTGGTTTGTGTCCCAGGAGTTGAAGCCTTATGGAAATGATATGAAGAAACCTTGTGCATGCAAGATTTGTGAGAAATAGGACACACCCATAAAGAACACAAGGATGAATGCCCAAATTGTGAAGGAAGTCACCCAGTTGAAGAATGCCCAACTAGGCAGATTACTTGTTTCTTGTGTTAAGGGACTACCCACTATCCTGCTCAGTGTCACATTTACCCCATGGTACAACGAACCTTCCAGCATAAGAAAGAAGTAATGAAAGGAGCCCTCATGGAAATTTTAGAAGAAGTTGTGATGAAGGAAGAGATGGAGGACACACCTAAAGAAGACCCGAGAAAACCCTGCACTAAGTCTTGCTATTCATGTGGAGAAGAAGGACACATCTTCCAAAATTGTTTGAATGGGGATCTATTAGAACTCCTGACAGAGGAAGTAGAATATGACTGAGGGAGTTCTGGATTAGGGGGTCTTCGGACAGCCGGACTATCTCCATTGGCCGTACTGTTAGACTATGAAGATACAAGATTGAAGACTTCGTCTCGTGTCCGGATGGGACTCTACTTGGCGTGGAAGGCAAGCTAGGCAATAGGTATATGGATATCTCCTCCTTTGTAACCGACCTTGTGTAACCCTAACCCTCTCCGGTGTCGATATAAACTGGAGGGTTTTAGTCCGTAGGACAACAATCACAACATACAATCATACCATAGGCTAGCTTCTAGAGTTTAGCCTCTCTGATCTCGTGGTAGATCTACTCTTGTAACACCCATATCATCAATATCAATCAAGCAGGACGTAGGGTTTTACCTCCATCAAGAGGGCCCGAACCTGGGTAAAACTTCGTGTCCCTTGCCTCCTATTACCATCCGGCCTAGACGCACAGTTCGGGACCCCCTACCCGAGATCCGCCGGTTTTGACACCGACATTGGTGCTTTCAATGAGAGTTCCTCTGTGTCGTAGACATTAGGATTGATGGCTCCTACTATCATCGGTAGCGATGCAGTCCAGGGTGAGACTTTTCTCCCCGGACAGATCTTCGTATTTGGCGGCTTTGCACTGCAGGCTAATTCGCTTGGCCACCTGGAGTGGATTGAAAGCTACGCCCCTGGCCATCAGGTCAGATTTGAAAGTTTGAACTACACGGCCGACATCCACTGTCGGAGTAATCGACCACGGGTACCCCGAGGATGGCAAGACGATATTTCAAGACATCGGGGCTAGCAAAGCCCCTCAGTCCGACTGCCCGGCCGCTTCTGTCGGCTCCCCAGCCGGCTGCTGACTGCGCCAACCAGCCGGCTGCCGACTGCAGCCCGACCCGACACCGACAAGACCCCGACGGGACGGCCATACCGCAGACGAGACAGCTGTACCGCGACGCCATCATCTACAGTGTACCTGTCCCCTTGGCACTATTCTATAAAGTGCCTATGGGACAAGCATGACATGCACCACACCTCTCATGGGCATGGTGCCCCATGCCCACTTGCCCCCCACGCCGCTCACATAGCTTAGGAAGTAAGCTAGCCATGCCTATATAAAGGCACATATCCATCCATCCAGGGGATGGACTCTCACGCACACCCACAAGCTAGCAAGCAAGCTAGCTATCCATCCATCTATCCATCCATCCATCCACATGAGCACACATGCTCACGGCCATGAGCATGGCCGGCCACTAGCATGCCTCGTATAGGCATATACCAGATCAGATGCATTTGGCACTGATTCTAGATACAGCTCCAGGAGCACTTTGTACTGCCCGATGTACATCCCAGATAGATACACTCAGACATGTAGCAGTAGGAGTATTATCTCTCCGGAGAGCTCCGAAGCTGGGTAAATCACCGCGTGCTACTCGCATACCCGCTCCCGGTCCTATCAGCAGCAGTCTTACCCACACACTAAGCCCTTGTGGCATCTGTCGACTCGCAAGCCCCCCGTGAGAAATACCACGACAATTGGCGCCCACCGTGGGGTGGTACTTTGCTACCACGCTGCTGCTGGTTTCGCTGTCCGGGCGGGACCCCTTTTTCTTCATCGCCTCTGCCGCGGCGTCGCGCCGTCTCTTCGGTAGCGCTCGGGGGCTCGACATCGACCCGCCCCCGGAGCGGCCGTGAGGGGTGGCGCGTCCTCGCCGTCGGCCTCTTCGTCTTCACCACCGCGGCGTCGCGCCGTCTCTCCGATAGCGGTCGGGGGCTCGACATTGACATGCCCCCGGAATGGCCGTGAGGGGCGGCGTGACCTCGCCGTCGGCCTCGCCTTCTTCACCACCACCGTTGCGACGCCGGCTGCCCGTCCGCGCGCGCGCCGCGCGCGGGGCCTCGTCTCGGTCGACCGTGGCCGTCAACGCGCCGCTCGCGCCTGCTTTCCTCCGCGCTGCGCCTTGCTCTGGCCGAAACACGCCATTCGCCACTCCACATATTATCTAGCCAAGCTAGCTAGATGTAAGTCAGACAATGGTCAAACCATTGGCCAGACACTAGGCCTAGATATTTCCTAGATGATGCCCATACACTGGCCGGATACGAGTCGGATCGTGTGTGTGTATAATGGTCAGACAATGGCCATAGGTACAGGCTCGCCTCCACTCTTCTCTGCTCTGCGCGCTGCTTCAGCCCCGCCACTCCCTTCTCGCGGCCACGCGTTGCGGCAGCCCCTGAGTGCTGGTCCGCTGCTCCACAAGATGCTCCGGCAACGAGCTGCTACCCTGCTCGCCACCCCGTCTGCTACGGGCCATCATGGCCGCACCTCTAGCAACCACGGAGACGACTCCCGTATCCCATCGCCGTCACTCCACCGCGCATGTCCGCCTGGGCTCCCTGCTGCTCCATCGCTCCAGACTAATGCGTCGGGCGCTCCCACGAGCCCCGCGCCAACTGCGCCCGTCGCCTTGCTCCAGTTGCTCGTCTGCCGTCTCCGCACGCGCCGAGTGCTCGCCGGCTCCGCCCTTCGCCGCCCGCGTCAACCTGGCCTCTGACCGCGTCGGCTCAAGCACTGGGCCGCCCCCGCGCTAGGATGCCTCGGCTCCCGCGCTCGGCCGCCTCCGGCTCGTCCGCGCGCCCGGCCTCGTCTTCCCACCGCCAGGTCCGTCTTCACCACGCCACGCCGACTGCGCCTCACCGCTCCAGGTGGCTCTGACTCGCGCCACGCCGGCTGCCGCCCCGCCACGCCAGTTGTCCCATGCTGACCACCGACTCCGGATCCGGCTACGCCAGCTGCCGCTGCACCGGGCCGACTCCGCCCGTGGCTGCCTGCTCATCGCTGCAACCGGCCCTGGCCGCGTCCCTGCGGCTGCCGGCTCTGGCCGTCCCGCCTCTGCCTGCGCCGCCCTGCGGCTCCGCGACCCCACGCCTGCGCCGGTCCGCCCGTGGCCGCCTGCCTCGCGCGCCTCCTCTACAGCCGCAGCACGCCCGCCGGCTTCCCCGGCCAACTAATTCCGTGCGCGGCCCGGCCGGCTCCTGCGTTGGCCGACTCCCCAGCCATCCGGCCGGCCCGGCTGCCTGCCGACTACATGCTCCCGCGCCGCCTCCCCGGGACCTCCGCGCCCGGCTCCGGCCGCTTGCCGTCTCCGCCCCGAGCCGGACGGCCGGCTCCGTCGCGTGCCGGCTTCGCCCACCACCAGGCTGGCCTCGCCGGCCGACGGCTCCCCGCCCGCCTGCAGCTGGTTCCCACATCCGGCTGTCCAGGGCCGGCTGGAGATGAAAAGAAAAGGGGCCGGCTGCCCCATGCGAGGGAAAGAGGAAAAGTCAATGGCCGAGTGCGAAGCCGGCTCCCCAAAAAAAGGGAGAGAAGCCTGCTGAAAAGACACTGCTCGCTGCCTATCTGGGCGGACAAAGAAGACAAAGTAGTCACCGAGAGATCCGGCCCGACTGCTCAGCAGTCGGCCCGAATCTCGGGGGCTACACCCAGCGGGTGCGCTGACGCGTCCCCGCGAGAGAAGAACACAAAGTAGTCGCCGGGAGATCAGGCCCGACTGCTCAGCAGTCGGCCCGAATCTCGGGGGCTACACCCAGCGGGTGCGCTGACGCGCCCCCGCGAGAGAAGAAGACAAAGTAGCTGTCGGAAGATCCGGCCCGACTGCTCAGCAGTCGGCCCGAATCTCAGGGGCTACACCAAGCGGGTGCGCTGACGCGCCCCCGCGAGAGAAGAAGGCAAAGTAGCTGTCGGAAGATCCGGCCCGACTGCTCAGCAGTCGGCCCGAATCTCGGGGGCTACACCCAGCGGGTGCGCTGACTTGCCCCCACGAGAGAGAGAAGACAAAGTAGTTGCTGGAAGATCCGGCCCGACTGCTCAGCAGTCGGCCCGGATCTCGGGGGCTACACCCAGCGGGTGCGCTGGCGCGCCCCCGCGAAGATTGCAGACAAGATAAAAGTTTTGTCCGACTGCCAGCAGCCGGCAGAAGAGAAGAAGAAGAAAAATGGCATTGCAAGACGCCTTGCCGCCTGGCCGGTCGAGCCTGACCAGCCGGGACCCCCTTCGAGCACCCCGGGGCTCGAGGGCTGCACCCAGCGGGTGCGCCGACGCGCTCCGGCTGTCTTCAACGACCACGACTACACGAAAATCAATGTGAGCTCCTCGCCCGCATATTTTTGCATCACGCAAGCACGGATAACCCCGAGCGATGCTCGGGGAACTATCTCCGCATTTCATTACAGCTGCATCACTGTTCGCCCCGGCGCTAGCCAGAGTTGGCCCCGGGGCTGGCCGCTTAGCCTGAGACGTTAGTTCCCGCAGACGGCTTAGTACCGTGCACGGTACCAAAGGCCCACTCTTAGTCACAGACCACAGAGTGGCTGTCCGACTAGCAAGAGTGAACGCTGGAGGCCACCCACGCGAAAAACGCCCGGGAAGAAAAACGTTCGGGCGACCCGGCCGTTTTCCTTTACAAGTATCTACTCGGTTGAATCCGCTCCTAGACTCTGAGTAATGTACACTCCACTTTGTGGCCCACTCTTAGCCACAGACCGCAGAGCGGCCGTTCGGCAAGCAAGAGCACAAGCCAAAAAGCGGAGGGAACACGAAAAACATTAAGGGGGCTCGGACGAAACCGAGTCGGCACCCTCCGCATAAAACTTGCAATACTAAAAGCAAGCATATGATATATTTGCGTGGACTAACTTTGTCCTTTTTTATGATCATTTCCACGAACACTCGCCAAAAAACCTCCGCCCAACTCTGCCAAGTTGCCCGGAGGCTTGGGGGCTACTGTCGGAGTAATCGACCACGGGTACCCCGAGGACAGCAAGACGATATTTCAAGACATCGGGGCTAGCAAAGCCCCTCAGTCCGACTGCCCGGCCGCTTCCGCCGGCTCCCCAGCCGGCTGCCGACTGCGCCAACCAGCCGACTGCCGACTGCAGCCCGACCCGACACCGACAAGACCCCGACGGGACGGCTATACCGCAGACGAGACAGCTGTACCGCGACGCCATCATCTACAGTGTACCTGTCCCCTTGGCACTATTCTATAAAGTGCCTAGGGGACAAGCATGACATGCACCACACCTCTCATGGGCATGGTGCCCCATGCCCACTTGCCCCCCACGCCACTCACATAGCTTAGGAAGTAAGCTATCCATGCCTATATAAAGGCACATATCCATCCATCCAGGGGATGGACTCTCACGCACACCCACAAGCTAGCAAGCAAGCTAGCTATCCATCCATCCATCCATCCATCCATCCACATGAGCACACATACTCACGGCCATGAGCATGGCCGGCCACTAGCATGCCTCGTATAGGCATATACCAAATCAGATGCATTTGGCACTGATCCCAGATACAGCTCCAGGAGCACTTTGTACTGCCCGATGTACACCCCAGATAGATACACTCAGACATGTAGCAGTAGGAGTATTATCTCTCCGGAGAGCTCCGAAGCTGGGTAAATCACCGTGTGCTACTCGCATACCCGCTCCCGGTCCTATCAGCAGCAGTCTTACCCACACACTAAGCCCTTGTGGCATCTGTCTACTCGCAAGCCCCCCATGAGAAATACCATGACATCCACGGAGACTTGATCTTCGACTGATTCGAGCCACAGCCGGGCGCGCCGCACTGTCTCGATGGGCATGACATAGCTCTGCCACCGGACGGTACTCCAGAGGTCGCGCCCACACTAGCTCCGACCCTCAGCTCGGAGCCAACTGCGCCAATCGAGGACGGGTGGCTAGAAACCGCCTCAGGGGCTGCAGTCTCGACGGTGATCGAGCCAAACACCAGCATAATCCTCTGCGCAACCCGTGACTCCAAGGTGCCGGACTCTCTTCCGGACCCCGAACCATCTGCGCCCCGGCCTATCAAATCCGAGTGGGCGTCGATCATGGAATTCACCGCCGCAGATATGTTTCAGCACTCACCCTTCAGCGACATTCTGAATTCACTAAGGTCTCTCTCTTTGTCAGGAGAGCCCTGGCCGGATTATGGCCAACGGGACTGGGATGCGGACGACGAAGAAATTCGATGACCACCCACCACCCACTTTGTAGCCACTATCGATTATTTAACCAACATGCTCGACTTCGATTCCGAAGACATCGACGGTATGGACGACGATGTAGGAGACGAACATGAACCAACACCTATAGGGCACTGGAAAGCCACCTCGTCGTATGACATATACATGGTGGATACACCCAATGAAGGCAACGACGATGAGATAGCGGAGGATGACCCCTTCAAGAAGCAACCCAAGCGCCAACGTTAGCGGCGCCGCTCTAAGTCCTGCCAAAGCAAAAGTGGTGATACCGGCGCAGGAGATAATAACACTCCGGATAGCGCCGAAAACAACGAAAACCCCCTCCAGCAAGAGTTAGATCAGGAGGATGAAGGTGCCAGCTCTCCTGAGAGAGCGGCTGGCGGAGAGGAGGAGGATGACAATTACATGCCCCCCTCCAAAGATGAGGCAAGCCTCGAGGACGATGAATTCGCCGTACCAGAGGATCCCGTCGAACAAGAGCGCTTCAAGCGCAGGCTTATTGCCATGACAAATAGCCTGAAGAAAAAGCAGCAGTAGCTTCAAGCTGATTAAGATCTGCTAGCTGACAAATGGACTGAAGTCCTCGCAGCCGAGGAATATAAACTCGAGTGTCCCCCCAAGAGTTACCCAAGGCGCAGGTTACTACCCCGACTGGAGGAAGAAGCGTATGATACGGCTGACCGGCCACCTCGTGGCCGCGATAGAGAGGCATTCCTGCCGAAAGCTCAGCCTCCACCCCAACGCCATCCAAATAAAAAGGCATGGGGAGATATGCCAGACCTGCGAGACATATTGGAGGACAAAGCAAAGCACTCAAGATCGATCTATGGATCACGAGGGCGCACCACTCTACGAGACGGTAAACGTCATGCCGGATACAGTAAAAGCAAATCTGGCCGAGCCGAACACAGCGGGCAGGACCCATACGAGCTGTGTCGTGATATAGCCCAATACAGAGGCGCCACACACCCCTTATGCTTCACAGACGAAGTAATGGAACATCAATTCCCAGAAGGTTTCAAACCTATAAACATTGAATCATACGATGGCACAACATATCCCGTGGTATGGATTGAGGACTTCCTCCTCCACATCCACTTGCCCCGCGGTGATGACTTACAAGCCATCAAGTACCTCCCACTAAAACTGAAAGGACCAGCATGACATTGGCTTAATAGCTTGCCAGCGGACTCCATTAGCTGTTGGGAAGATCTGGAAGCCGCATTCCTCGACAACTTGCAGGGCACTTATGTGCGACCACCAGACGCCGATGACTTGAACCACATAATTCAGCAGCCAGAACAGTCGGCCAGGCAATTCGGGACTCAGATCCTTACAAAGAAAAACCAAATCGTCGACTGTCCGGATGCGGAGCCCTTAGCGGCTTTCAAGCACAACATCCAAGACGAGTGGCTAGCCTGGCACCTTGGTCAGGAAAAGCCAAAATCTATGGTAGCCCTCACGACGCTCATGACATGCTTTTGTGCGGGAGAAGACAGCTGGTTGGCTCGCAGTAACAACATATCAAAGAACCATGGTACCTCAGATACCTAGGACGGCAACAGCAGGTCGCGTCGCAACAAGCATAAGCGCCGCATTAACGGCGAAAGTACTGAGGATACGGCAGTCAATGCCGGATTCAAAGGCTCTAAACCCACTCAGCAGAAAAAGCCATTCAAACAAAGTATGTCGGGTCCGTCCAGCTTGGACCGTATACTCGATCGCTCGTCCCAAATACACGGCACCCCAGTCAAGCCAGCCAATCACACCAACAGGGATTGTTGGGTGTTCAAGCAGGCCGGCAAGTTAATCGCTGAAAACAAGGACAAGGGGCCGCATAGTGATGATGACGGAGAACCCCGACAGCCGCACACTAGAGGACAGAAGAGGTTTCCCCCACAAGTGCGGACGGTGAACATGATATACGCAACCCACATCCCCAAGAGGGAGCGGAAGCATGCGCTCAGGGACGTATATGCATTGGAGCCAGTTGCCCCAAAGTTCAACCCTTGGTCCTCCTGTCCGATCACCTTCAATCGCAGGGACCACCCCACTAGTATCCGTCACGGCGGATTCGCCGCACTGGTCCTAGACCCAATCATCGACAGATTTCACCTCACTCGAGTCCTTTTGGACGGCGGCAGCAGCCTGAACCTGATTTATCAGGAAACAGTGCGCAAAATGGGTATAGACCCCTCAAGGATCAAACCCACAAAGACAACCTTTAAAGGCGTCATTCTAGGCGTAGAGGCCCACTGCACAGGCTCAATTACACTTGAAGCGGTCTTCGGATCCCCGGATAACTTCCGAAGCGAAGAGTTAATCTTCGATATAGTCCCGTTCCGCAGTGGTTATCACGCATTGCTCGGACGAACCGCATTCACTAGATTCAATGCGGTACCACATTATGCATACCTCAAGCTCAAGATGCTAGGACCTCGCGGAGTTATTACAGTCAATGGAAACACAGAGCGCTCTCTCCGAACAGAGGAGCACACCGCAGCACTCGCAACAGAAGCGCAAAGCAGCCTCTCCAGGCAATCTACCAGTTCGGCGTTTCAAAGACCGGACACCTAAAAGCGCGCTCAGGGCAATCGGCAAATAGACCGCCTGGCGCGATCTAAGCTCGCGTAGCAATACGACGGCCACCCCAATCCCAGCCCAACGACGTTGTTCGTGCCGCGCGTACATCATTGCACATTAAAAATACCATGGGCACGGATGGGGAGGGGGAGGCACAACTACGGCACGTCCCAAAACGCGGCCTAAAACGCACCAGGGGCTTCCCGTTTGGTTATTTTCCTTTTTCTTTCAGGACTTCAATCTCTGGAAACACTGTCTGGCAGCTCTATTGCCGAACACATGATACAGCAACCAAGGAGGCCAATGACTACGGAATTCCCAGGTGGATTATAGATTTCACATAATTCCTCAGCTCGCCCTTGGAAGGGACATAGTCCTACTCTTTTGCTCATTACACCATCTGTATCACTCTGCTTTAATGCAATTTTTTAATATACAATGCATGACATTACGATTATTATCGCACTTTTGTTATATGTATACATATCTATGTGTTCATTAATGACGCCTAGCAACTGTACACTCTGGTACGGCCAATGCACCAGGGGCTTACGTACCCACAATATGGTGTAAAAAGTCCGAACACTTTCACAAGTGCGGCACCCCAAACTTATAGCATTATATGCATCAGCTCCGAATCATGTCTTTGGTCAAATGTTGGGTTTGCCCGGCTCCTATGTTTTGGTACCTTACGTTCCGCTCTATCGGCTAAGGTAGCGCTAGGAGAACTACTGCGATTGTGCCCCAGTTCTGCTGGGCCGAGAACCTCAGTAGAGAAAGCTAAAATTGACTGTCATGATAAGGCGAGAGACTGATCGCTGTTCGGCGAGGTTTTTCGAGTCCCTAAAGACTTATGCCGTTTAGGGAGAGGGGCCGGCTCCGTCCGGCTTACAGGCATGTATCGTGCCCCGAATTCGGCCTTCCGAATACCAGGGGCTTCGCCAAAATTTAAAATTATAGAATTCTATGGCCAAGTGAGAGTGATAAAGCATTATTAGTCCGGTTGCCTTGTTCTTTGTGCTGAGCACCTCCCTCGAAGGACCCAAACATGGGAACAAGAGTGCTTAGGTTTATCCCGAACACCCTGGCACTCGTAGCATGGGGGCAGAAGCCGAGGACTAGCCATCTCTCAGATTGGATAAACAACCAAACAGAAGGTAATATTTTAAATTCACACAAGCGTTGCATAGCGCATATGAAACAAGTTTTCATTACAAAGGATAAAAAACGAGCAAGTCTCATTCAAATATTACATTTTGTGAACACTCATCCACGATAAGACGGGCGCCAGGCAGAACACCCTCGTAGTACATCTCGGGGTGGCGGTGCTCCTTGCCCTCCGACGGACCCTCCTTGATCAGATTCACGGCGTCTAGCTTGACCCACTTCATTTTCACACGGGTGAAGGCCCGGCGTGCACCTTCAATGCAGACGGATCGCTTGACGACCTCCAGCTGTGGGCATGCATCCACAAGCCGCCTCACCAGGCCAAAGAAGCTGTTCGGAAGGGCGTCGCCAGGCCACAATCGGACTATGAAGCCCTTCATGGCCTGATTGGCCGCCTTATGTAGCTCGGCCATCTGCTTCAGCTGGTCGCTCATTGGCACCGGATGCTCGGCCTCAGCATACTGAGACCAGAACAACTTCTCTGTCGAGCTTCCGTCCTCGGCCTGGTAGAACCATGCGGCATCGGACACACTGCGGGGCAAATCTGCGAATGCTCCTAAAGAGCTCCGGATTCGGGTAAGTAATTGGTAATTCACCTTTAAATGCTTACTTTGCATATAGAAAGGCTTACCCGCCGCTATCTTCTTCATCACGTCGATCTCCTGAAGGGCCTTTTGGGCCTCGGCCTTGGCACTCTTCGCGCTCTCACGGGCCGCGACAAGCTCAGACTGTCTCATCTTCAAGTCAAGCTCCAACGCCTCGTGCTTCGTCACGAGAGCTTGGAGCTCTTGCTGCACCTCGCCCACCCGAGCCTCGTGCCTCTCTCGCTCGGTGCGCTCCTGGGCCGCCTTTTCTTCGGCCTGGGACAGTGCTTGCTTCAGGGTCGCCACCTCGGTCGTGGCCCCTGGCAAACATACAATGATCCTGTCATTTGCAACCGCGTCCTTTTTTATATACATATATCTATAGACGGGGTATTACTTACCCTTGTTCTCCTTGAGCTGCCTCTTAGCAAGGTCGAGCTCTTTCTGGGACCCCTCGAGGGCCTCCTTCAGCACAACGACCTCCGCAGTTAGTGCGGCGGACGCCAACAGCGAAGCCTGCATATGCATATTGACATACTTATATTAGACTCCTGCGATATTATTTGATCTTCTATTCGGCTTTTCTTTGTGAGCACCGAACACATCATCAGGGGATACTGTCTATGCGGTAACACTTCTACTACATTTTAAAATACTTACCCTCGAAGCCTGTTAGAAGTCTAGTACAGGCTTCAGTCAATCCGCTCTTCGCGGACTAAAACTTCTGGATCACCGCACTCATGATAGTGTGGTGCTCCTCCTCGATGGAAGCGCTGCGAAGTGCTTCCAACATAGTGTCCGGCGCCTCTAGGTGGACAGAGGTCACCGGCACTGGTGTCTCACCCTCCTTAGAAGGGGACCGCCTGCCCGAGCTCGGATCCGTTGGAGGGTTCAGCGTGGTGTTCGGCTGAGCGCCGAACTCGGAGCTTCCAGGGACCCCGTCCCCTTGGCTCCCGGAGTCCGGAAGGTCGCCTTGAGGCGCCTCCGGGACTATCCCCCCTGATCCGATGCCTCTTGAGACAGCACCTCGGTGTCGTCGGCCGGATGAGGGGAGGTGGCCGTCGGGACTGGATCGCTATCCATGTCCGACGCGCCCAGGGAGCCGTCTGAGGATACCTCGATATTGGCTCGGGGCGGCCTGCACAATTGAGTTCGGCGTTAGGGAAAGCAATGCCACAAAGGAATCCTATGGGTTACTTTGGTCTCCGAATACTTACGATCTCCCCTGGGGCTTGCCCCTGGGCAACCACTCGTCTTCACTTTCGTCGGTGGCGGTGGAGCTGTTTGGAGCTTCCTTCCCTTCTTGGACCCTTCGGCCTCCCCAGTTGGGGCGGCCTTCCTTTTTTTTCTCCCCCAGTCGATGGGGGAGCCTCTTCTTCCTCTTCCTCGCCTTCGGGGGAATAGTGCACCATAGAGTCATCAGACGGTGAGTCCGACGACGCCTGGCGTCGGGAACTCTATCGAGCTCCCTTGGCCTTCTTGGTCTTCTCCGGCACCTTATAAGGGGCCGGAGTCAGCATCTTCGTCAAAAGAGCGTCTGCGGGGCCTTCTGGCAAGGGAGCCGGACAGTCGATCTGTCCCGCCATCTTCTACCAGTCCTGTCAAAATTACGGGAGTTTAGATCCCGCATAGAGCCAATCTATATATATAAAACAAATATCCTGTAAGAGGTAAAACAACTTACCACACTGGCGTAGCGCTTCGTGCTGAATCCGCGATCCTCAGTAATGGGGGGAGGGACCGTGGCACCCTTGAACAACACCCTCCAGGCATCTTCATGAGTCATGTTGAAGAGCCTGTTCAGAGTTTGGTGCTGCGCCGGATTGAACTCCCACAAGGTAAACTCCCATTGTTGGCACATGAGTATCCGGCGAATGAGCATAACCTGGACTATGTTGACAAGCTTGAGCTTCTTATCCACCATGTTTTGAATACATGACTGGAGTACGGTCAGCTCTTTTGAATCACCCCAGGACAGGCCCTTCTCTTTCCAGGAGGTGAGCCGCATGGGGATGCCAGATCGGAACTCGGGGGCCGCTACCCATGCGGGGTCGTGCGGCTTGGTGATATAGAACCACCCCGATTGCCACCCCTTTATGGTGTCCATGAAGGTGCCCTCGAGCCATGTGATGTTGGGCATCTTTCCCACCATGGCGCCTCCGCACTCCGCCTGGCGGCCGCTCACTACCTTTGGCTTGACATTGAAGGTCTTCAGCAATAAGCCGAAGTGAGGCTTGATGCGGAGAAAGGCCTCACACACGACGATGAACGCCGAGATGTTGAGGATGAAGTTCGGGGCCAGATCGTGGAAATCCAGGCCGTAATAAAACATGAGCCCCCGGACGAAGAGATGGAGAGGGAATCCCAGTCCGCGGAGGAAATGGGTGAGGAATACCACCCTCTCATGGGGCTCGGGGGTGGGGATGAGCTGTCCCTCATCTGGGAGCCGGTGCGCGATGTCGTCGTGCATGTATCCGGCTCTCCTCAGTTTCTTGACGTCTCCCTCCGTGACGGAGGAGACCATCCACTTGCCTCCCGCTCCGTACATGGTTGGAGAAGGTTGAGATGGAAGTGAGGACTTCGGCGCTAGAGCTCGAGTATGCAGGAGCGGATGAGCAGAGGAGGAAGAAGGCGTGGATAGAAAGGTGAATCCTTATCCCTTTATATGGGCGAACAAAATTAATCGTCCCCACTTGCCTAGTAAAACTCGCTTATCCCCCAGGCGCCGCAATTGATGGCACGGTTGGGTTACCCACGCCCGTATTGATGAGAATCCCGTAATAAGGGGACACGATCTCTACTTTGACAAGACGTGTCAAAAAACTACCTCGCGTTATGTGCGGAGCTGGTTAAAAGAAACGGTTCGAATAATCACCGGGGCATGACATAATGTCATGTTGCCAAAACAAGCTAGCGGATTAGATCTGCGAAAGCATTATTCTCTCTGCGGTGGAATGTGGGACTTATTTGGCAGGGTCAGAGACTATCCTCGTATTCAACTTCTTCTGTAATGTATTCGGAGAAGGAACCTGCCTTGCAATGCCGAAGACAACTGTGCGCCGGACTCGTCGTCATTGAAGCCTGGTTCAGGGGCTACTGAGGGAGTCCTAGATTAGGGGGTCTCCGGACAGCCGGACTATCTCCATTGGCCGGACTGTTAGACTATGAAGATACAAGATTGAAGACTTCATCTCGTGTCTGGATGGGACTCTACTTGGCGTGGAAGGCAAGCTAGGTAATATGTATATGGATATCTCCTCCTTTGTAACCGACCTTGTGTAACCCTAACCCTCTCCGGTGCTATATAAACTGGAGGGTTTTAGTCCATAGGACAACAATCACAACATACAATCATACCGTAGGCTAGCTTTTAGGATTTAGCCTCTCTAATCTCGTGGTAGATCTACTCTTGTAACACCCATATCATCAATATCAACTAAGCAGGACGTAGGGTTTTACCTCCATCAAGAGGACCCGAACCTGGGCAAAACTTCGTGTCCCTTGCCTCCTGTTACCATCCGGCCTAGACGCACAGTTCGGGACCCCCTACCCGAGATCCGCCGGTTTTGACACCGACAATGACCCATGGGAAATAGAAGCCCTGATTGGAATGGAGAAGTCCAGGAAGAGAAACCGATTGGAGCCCAGGAGGGACCTGAGTCATATCACCTGTTACAGGTGCAAGGATTCAGGGCACTACCTCAACAGTTGCCCAAAAAGGAAACCTCGATACTTGTCAGAAGTAATATGTTTTAGTTGTAATGGAGCAGGGCACTTTGCCAGAGAATGCCCCAAGGAGAAGGAAACTTGTGCTAGATAGTTGAGTTTGCAACAAAAGAAATGGAGTAGTAGAAGTGAGAACATTTTCTTTTATATTGAGGTGTTGAGTTGAGACATGTAATGGAAAAGCGAGAGATTGTAATCAATTGAGAGTGAATAAAGTTAGCATCGTTGGTACTGATATGGATTTTATGAGTTGTTACTCTATGAAGAAGGATTTTGACCATTTCTGAAGATATGAGAAATATGGTCTGTGGAAGATTTGTGCATTTTAAAGGTGGTAGTACCCTGTAAGAACCCTTGACCCCTGGAAAAGATAAGGATACTCCACTGAGTGGATTTCGAACAAAATGAATACGAGTTTTGTCTCGATATGTGTGATACCCCAAGAGTATGTGGGATGAAGTTGGAGACCGTCAGTTGTTTGGACCAACTATGATCAAGGAGTCATAAGAGAATGTTATGTTGATTCGATATAGACTGAAGGTAGCTCAGTCTAGATAGAAGAGTTATACAGACTCAAAAACGCAAGGAGGTAGTCTATGAAATTGGAGATAGAGCATGTCTTCGTGTGCCCCCTCTGCGAGGAGTTAAACGATTTGGAGTTAAGGGAAAGTTAGCCCCGAGATTTGTAGGACCATACCGAGTTTTCGAGCGTATGGGAGAAGTGGCCAACAAGTTGGAGTCACCCGAAGGACTGTCAGGAGTTCATGATGTGTTTCACGTTTCCCAGTTGAGGAAGTGCCATGCAGAGATGGCCAATATTCCCCTGTAAGGATGCTTGACCCTGGAAAGGATAATGATGTTCCACGAAGTGGAATATGGACTCCATAAGTATAAGTTTTTATCTCGGTATGAGGGATATCCCACGAGGATGAAGAGATAAATTATTATTGGATATAAAGGAGGTATGATGTCGGAAATATGGATCAATGGAAACTCCATGATGAGTCTGAGTAATCATGTCCTAGTTTGGTGCCAATAGAAGGAAGGAAGACAGTACAATTGGATGGATTTAAGAATACTAGGAAGTTGGAAGTTGGAATAATGATCAGTTACCCGATGATAAGTTCAAGGACTACAAGTGATGAGATGGGCCATAACCCACAGGCCCTAGGACCTGCCAAGAAGCAAGCACATTCTTGCTGAAGGAAAAACCCTGGAGGATGATACGACGTTTATCGGCAGACAATTTTATAGGAGTAACGCAAAACCTGAGAGTTGTGAAGGAACGATAGATGTTTGTTTGGCTTGCGGAATCAATGGATTTTCCGAACCCAGTTCGTCAACAAGAGAAATTCTGCAATGCTTGTGAGGATGATCAAGTGTTAGAATGCGAGATTCGCTAAAACGTATACATGGTAATTATTTGGGTGCGGGATGGATTGATCACCATACCGACTTACTCTTAATATTTGCCTTGCTATATGGGATGGTAAATCTGAGTGACTTACCTATAGTAGAGAGACAACGGTATTAAACCTTGTTTGAACCTTAGAATGGTATAGCAATTTTCCCTGGTACAAGGCAGCTTTTGCCAACCGTAGGTTATACGGTGAGATTCAACCCAGACCCAGTTCCTGCAGGAGAAACCATAAATTGTTGACCACCCTGAGATATCGATAGCTGTTTAGTATTGGCATCAGACCCGTCAGCTAAGAAGACCCAGTCTCAGAAGAACCTTACCAAGATGAAAGACAGAAGAATTGAGGAAAAGGTTATGCCGCTACTGAAAGAGCCCAAATAAGGAATTATCCTGAAGATCTGAGAAGACCGGCCCTATCAAGAATAAGGATGGAGTATATGATTATTGATGGGATCGTAATGACGTTTCTAAGGGTGGTAGCACCCCAGACCCCGTGTGATGATCAATGGATTTTGAGGAGACCCCAAACCCTAACCTATTTCTTGCTAGCCTCTCCGAATCTCGAGGACGAGATTCATTTTAAGGGTGGTAGGTTTGTAACATCCCAAAATTCTAAATTTTGGAATGTTATAATAAATAGATGGATTTGATTGATTGATTGATTGATTGATTGTTTGAAAGTGAGTGAATTCAAAACCTTTTTGAAAGTTAAATGAGAGGGAATAAAAGGACTTTCCCAAACTATCATCTTTGCTTTCTAATCTCCTTGGATTCAAATACTTTTCATCACAAAACCCCAGAGAGAAGATGACATGACTTCTTCCATTTATTTAAATGACAAGGGTTTTTGAAAACAGTTGAATTTCATTTGGAAAATATTTCCAATCCAGAAACTTTATGCAACTCAATGATTTTCAAGAGTGAAGATAAAATGACTTCTTCAAAACATATGAAATATGAGTTGGGAGTTTCAAAGAATTAAATTCCAAGCCCCTTATGAATTTATTTCCAATTTGGAGTTATTTGAGTTTTATTCAAATTATTTTTCTCCAAAATAAAAATATATGGAAAATAGGGTAACATGATTCCCAACAGCAGAAAATTGGAGAGAAATAAATTTGTATTAATTTTGGTATTTTTAAAATGATTTTTGTTGGATTTTATTAGACCAGTAGCACTCTTTGAATTATCTGAATTTGTGTGGATTTTATTTGACTCTAGGAAAATGTTCAGGTTGTAGAAAATCTTTTTCTGCAAATTTTGATATATTATATGCCTATGTAAAAATTTTATTTATTTTGGTTTTATTTTTGTTTTGCTTGAAAAATGTTTTAAAAAAAACCTTTCCGCCGAGTGGGTCGGCCCAGCCAAAGCCAGGCCAAGGCCCAGCGCGCCACCGCCTTCGTCCCCGACTTCGCCTCCCGCACGCCATCGCCGCCGCCGTGCCTCATGCGGAAGCTGCCGCCGCCTTCCTTTCCCCTCCTCCACGCCACTGCTTCCCCCCTTCCCCCTATTTATGCGCCGCCCCAGATCCGCCGCCCCTCCTTTCCTCCCGAGCCGTCGCCTCCCGCATCCCGTCTGCATCGCCGCCTGCTAGCATCGCCGCCCATGCCACTGCTCGCCTGCGCCGCCGCCCGCTGCCATCGCCTGCGCCGCACCCCACCGCCCGCGCAGCCGCAGCCGCGCCGGAGCACGCCGCCCTCGCCGGAGCCGCCGCTCCCCCGATCTAAACCGCCGCCGCCGGTTTATTTGTCCCGACCGGTAAAGACTCGCAAAAAAAAACCCCGATCTGGATTTTTTCGGTTTTTCCTTCTAGATCGTTTTTTTTTTCTTTGAGGTTAGTCCTATTCAGAGAACGTTCACTGTTTATCCCTTCGCAGCAAACGAATTCATTCGTTAGCGCTCGGTAACGAACGTTCGTTATTTAGTCTTTTCCTTTCATTTTTAGTTTTCAGCCAGGGACCTATTTGTGATAAATTTCTTCACAGATTAGTCCCTGTACTTCAAGCGATCACATCTTTTTACTCGTTGATTCAAATCAAACGAAACCAATGCCCATGTCTTTGTTATGATCTCCTCTATCCAGTAAAACAACTCAAACATGTTTTTAAAAATCTAAAAATTTGAATTAGACCAGATTTGTATTCAAACTTCGTTTGATCGTTACTTGAGTTTCGTAACTCTGTTTGAGTTGATTCTTTTTGAAAATCGAAGTTCTTAACCTAAACTTTCTGATAAGGCCAAATTCAGATAATTTGGGTACTTTTAGGAATTGCTTTATGTTGCAAGAGTTATTTGCTTGGTTTTGATGTTTTCTGAATTGTCTTCTTTGTTCTTACTGATTTTTTTTTGAGTGATTGCTTATGTGTGGTTACTATTGCTTGCTTACGATAGATTGACCGGAGTCTGACGAGTACAACTATCAAGACTTTTGAGTGTGAATCATCTTCATCAACATTGTAGGAAAGTTCACACTTTGATCATATCCCTTTTCATATCCATTTTTTTATGCATTAGTTTCAACCCTCAAACATTGCATGAGTAGGATTGATAACATGGGGGTATCTAGAAGTAGTTGATGAGGTAGGAACCTATTGCCTTGCATTCAAACCTTGGGAGTTACTATTACGTTATGCTTATATTGCCATGCTATGCTCGTAGAGGTGGATTGGATTTGAGAGAATTTCATGACAGATGTGAGATTGTTAATTAATGGTTTACTTAAGGTGGAAACTTTAACACACATCTGGGTGCATTGAGGCACCTGGGTATTCCAGTGATTGCCTTTCTAGGCACCTGGGTATTCCAGGATTGCCTGTTTTCTTATGGACCGCCACCCAGGCTCAAAGGGATCATGAGATTATTCATACTAGAAACTTCCGTGTGCAGCCACAAGCTACTATGGGCTCTAGCATAGTTGACTAAGTTGTGCGAATTCTTACAGTGGTAGACTAGCAGATGTAGGGGAGAGTAGGTGTAACGGTCTACCCGATCATAAGGTGCTAGCGCTTCTGAAAGACTATGTCTCAGTAATCCGTTTCTCAAACACCATGCAATGCAAGAATCCAAGCGGAGGAGATCGAGTCTTGTGGGGAAAAGTGCACAAACCTCTACAGAGTGTATAAACTAATCATGATTAGCCGTGTCCCCAGTTATGGACGTCTTGAGTATCTAGTACTTGTATTATCATGTGAATCTCATCATGTTACTTTAAATTAAGTTTGTTGGGTTTAATGATGTTACTTAATTGGGATTGAGAATGCTGTCAACCATTCTCAATGTTTAACAACCACCATGATAGCTAAATAAAATTTATTCCTTTGCAGTAGGGAAAAATTGGCTTTTCGCAAAAACCTTATAACCAAAGAGCTTTTCCACCAGCCATATATGCATGTAGTGATAGCCATTGTTCATCAGTTCTCTCTATGGTGTGAATTTGCCAGTACATTCAATGTACTGACCCTTTGTGGCTGCAACGTCTCATGTTGCAGGATTATCTTACGATGAGTAAGTGATACATTAGGGTTACGATTTCTACACTCAACTTTGCCGTTGGTGTTGATGGGAATCCACAACCTTGTTACTTCCGCTATTTTGGATCGAGGTAATAGTATTTACGTTACTTTTACATGTGATTTACTTCTGTTATAAATCCTCGAGTACTGTGTGTGTCAGCATACCGATCCAGGGATGACACTTAAGCACAGAGACTTGATCCTTTCGGTTTGGGTCGCTACACCAACAAGCATGGCCTGTTTAAGCAGCGTCTTGAAAAAGTTGGTGCAGGAAGCACCGAGTCTTGCGGCGGTGAGGACGTCGGAGCGGCATGCGATTTCTCCCACAGGATCGTCGTCCAAGGTCTCCCAGCCCCAATGAGGAGGAGAACCGCCTGGCAAATCCATGGGAGCAGCGATGAACTGCCTTCTCTACGGGTGGAGGGGAACTGACGAGGAGGAGACAAGAGCGTAGTAACCGCAGGGCCTCATCCCATCCAACTATAGATCGTTCCTCAGCGAAGGGGTGAGGCTATTATTTACTACTAGTACTCCCTCCGATTCTTTTTACTCTGCGCATAAGAGCAGACCCGGATACCAAGGCAGGGGCTCGCTACATGCTTTATGGACGGAAATACCCCTGGCGCATGGATGGGGGGAGTTAGCAGCTATAAATGCCCCATGCAGCCCATTGGCTGTCCGCCCGCGTTCTCCTCTCTCTGCATGCTGCATGTATGTCTCCTCTCTCTCACATGACTGCATGCGGTGGCGCTGGCCTATGAGAAGCTCGCGTGGAGATAGCAATCTCCTCTCCAGAAGAGATTTTTTTAAAACAAAGGGATTATGGAACGTTATGGGATTGCATTATACTGTAAATAATAGCACTATTAAGAAATTTTTGGCACTAGGTAGTAATTTTTGGCGTGGATTCAGAAATTTTGGGTATGTTTTTGCCATTTTTTGTACACGCCAACTAGTGTCAAAAAACGTCTTACATTATGTGACGGAGGAGTACGTACTCGTACGGTAGCAGTACTAGTACTACTTTTCTTAACTAGTAGTGCGATGTACTGTACTTCTAGTCTAGTCTAGTATAGTGCACCAGTTTTGCACTCTTGAATCTCAGGGCCAAGGAGCTACAGTTGGAAGTGGAGGGTACTACTGTTCTCTAGAACCATCGCTGTACTACCAATGCAGGGGAAGTACACCTGTGTAGTGGCCTAGTGGGTACTCTTGGTGCTCTATTCAGCCGCTCCTCTCACGTAGCTGGCCTACTCATCCGCTCCTCTCATGCACACACTAGCAGCCTGTTTATCAGTGATGGTTACTGCGGGGGTAGAACATTTGAGTTATTGGATACAGCGAGACTAGGCTTTTCGCTTCCATTTGTGGTGGTGTAATGGATCTCGTCGAACTTTGTTAGTAGTTCCTTCTTTATGAATGAGATGAAGCAAAGCTTTTGCCCCTGTTTGAAAAAAACACGGCAAGAGGAATTTCTTTTATAGTAGAGCCGATAATGGAGTGAAGTCCATGCATGCAACGCCACAAGCTACAGAGTAGTAGTAGAGCACTTTACGTACAGAGCCATATTGCACAGTTCCCAATGCCCCGCCAGGCTTTTCCGGCTCCTCGGGCTTAATTGCGAGGCGCTAGTTTAAATATGCTACTAGCTGGAAGCTACAAGCGAGGTGCGACTAGGGCGAGCATGCGAGCCATGGGATGCTGGGAAGGAAAACCCGTTCACGTGGCTAGGCTGTCCAGTACACCCAGATTGTGGGGCCGCATGGTAGTTTGACTTCAAAACTCAAACTACACATGTAAAATATTGGCTCGCAGCGAAGTGTAGTAGTACTATTTTTAAAAAAACGCCGCTGTGCGTTCGGCCGGGATCGAACCCACAAAACGAGGTATACACTCCCGCGACCACTAGTAGTACTTGTTGGAGTACAATGCAACCTAGAATCGCCTTTTGTCACTAGTAGTACGTACATTGTTCCTTACAAGAAACCCCTAAGAGCATGGTTAATAGTATAGCCAGCTGCTGGCTATAAGCCAGTGCCATGTCATCTACAGCCCATCTCATAGCCAACATGTAGTAGTAGTTTATTTCTTATAGCCCGCTGACTCAGCTCTATTGTACTTGCTCTAATAATGCAAGAAAGCACTAAAATGCCAAGAAACTACTACCACTTGCATACGTGGCAGACTTAAGATAAGACTACCTTATCAACCATTGTACATGCTCTTACCAACAAAAATCCTCGAGTGACCTCCTACCTCCGGCCCGTCCACCTAGTCATCCTCGGCCATGGGACGCAGCTACCGCTGCCGGCAGAAGGCGCGGTCAAAACCGCTGGCAGTGCGGAGCCCATGTTGCGGCAGCCCGGATGCCAGCTCTGTCCAGCACTCGCGGCCACTAGCTCGCCAAGATAGCTCCGTCCAGCTGCTTGTCTGCAAGGTTTGCTAGCTCGATTGGCAAGGCAGCACAGCGGCTTGCTCACGCGCGCCGCGCTAAGGCCAGCCATCTGGCTCCAGCGAAGGCCAGCGCGGCGGCTTGCTCGCTCGTGAGTCACGCTCAGGCCAGCCTGCCAACCCGTGCGGAGGCCAGCGCGGCGTGCGGCCCGTCCAGCGGAGCGGCGGCCAACTCGCTCATCACCGGCGCCACCGACGAACACGCATCAGTACTGTTTGAAGTAATGTTCAGGAAAAATAATGATTTGAAGGGGACTAATAGGATAGAAGGTCAGATGTGGGTCCCTCGTGTCAACGGTCAAACAAAATGTGTTGGTTTCAGCTGCCTCGTCAGCATGGACATGTGGGCCAACCCTGTCATAAATGGGTTTAAACGAACCTAATCGGTAGGAGTACTAGGTAGTTTTTGGCGTGGATTAAGAAATTTTGGGTATGTTTTTGCTATTTTTTGTACAATAGATTCCTCCTAGGGCTACTTGAAAGTGTTAGTTTTTTGTTAAATACTCTATATATTGTAAGTAGGAGTGAAAGTTAAGCTTTTGGAAGCCAATAAGCAAGGCTAGTTACATAGTGCATATGTGTACATGATTGAAAGTAAATATCAACCATGAGTGACTAATATCTTGATGGAAAACTCGAAACTATGGTATACTAGGAAAAGAAATGCATGGTTGGAAATAGTAGCAATGTTCATGTCCGTTGCAATGAATCATAATTAGAATAATAATTATTCACAAACTTGGTACAAAACACTCTAATTTTGATATACATATGTCACTAGAGATATATTATGTTTCAATTAGAATATATTCCTTGGGCTGTTTTGGTGAGGTCAGGGAGGGATGTGGTTGGTTTTAAGATACTAATTATGGGTTTTTCTGCAAATTGGTAGACAAGTGGGATGTTGGTGAGAAAAGGCAACAACTTACCTCACAATCGTTAGATGTAGATCTAATGGTCAGAAACGACGGATGGCAGACACACCAGCATCACCAACTTAGTCTTGTGTAGGAGTACTAGCAAGATCCGTGCATTGCACGGAACATCAAGATGCATTTTTTTATAAAACACTTGTTGTGATTGACCCTTGCGGGAGTAATCCCATGTGTAAAAACTAATGATATCTCGAGAAATATGAGATAAGGTGAAGAGGAGTGGGGTGTGGTGGTGGTTGGTGGTCGAACTGAGCGGAGGCATGGGGATTGACGACGCCGGCAGCGGCCACCAGGCCAGTTTGTTCCAGAGGCTTCCTTTCTTAATTGCTCCACAATGAGGTTTGTTGGAGATAAGGATGAACAAGGGAAGGCCTTGTCTGCAAATGTGGAGAGGGGAGTGGGTATCTTTTAGTTTAATTTCCATCCGTCAGATATAGATCGGACGGTCTATATTGCAAGATGGCACACGTACCATCATCACCAACTCGGTTTTTTATAAGAGAAGAAATATAAGTATGGAGATACAAACGTATTATCGATACTTGCTTCCATAAACTAGCATCTACATTCTATTCAACGCCTCGACATGTGGGGCCTTAGCACAATGACTTCTCGACTGTGTAAAACAAAGATTTTCCTGTCGCCGACAAGGAGGGGGTGATGGCGGCGCTCCTTTTGGCTTGCTCTAGTCTTAGTAGTCATACTAGGTGGTCTAAGCATGTGTAGATTTATTCTTTTTCACGTCTCGTGTTCGCTGTACTGCCACGACTGTTCATGAATAGACGGTAAGTTATTCACGGGGAAACCCTTGTTGAGCGTGTTTGCAAGAGAGAGAGTGAGAGAGAGTGCGTGTGTGATATGTTAGAGACTGAGGCAATGATAACAGATTCTTTGTGTCTATGTGTGTGGAGGATAGAGAGAGACATGTACATGGGGCTTTGTGTTGTGTAATGTGGAGACACATATACATAATTAGAGAGTGAGTGTGTGAGATACACATGCAGACATGAGGAGAGATGAGGATCCAGGTAAATGGGTGTTTGTGCGTGTCTGTGTGTGTGTTTGTGCACGCGTTTGTGTGTGAGAGGGACAGAGTGTATGTGGAGTAGAGAGACCACTGATGATGTAAACCTAGTATAAGGGAAGGGGGAATGGCGTGACATGTGTAGTAGCGAGATAGCACGGGTGCGAGCGGGGGGAGCAGACTATTTGGAGGAGACATCGAGTGTGTGTGTGGGAGAGGGGTGTGAGAGCGAGAGAAAGAGAGATCTAGCGACGGAGAGAGAGAGAGAGAGAGAGAGAGGAAGAGAGGGGGCGAGAGGGGTCGCTTGTGTCCATAAATGGCGTATAGATAGGGAGACAATGTTGATGTTGTCCGAAATTGGCCTATGAACGGAGACGCAAGGGAAGCGAGTCATCGTGTGTGTGATAGGGACTTCATGAGAGAGCTAGAATAGATGGTGTAGAGAACAATGTGCGAAATCGAGAACGATTATACATTAGGGAGCTATGCAAAGAGTCACGACATATATGTATACAGGGAAGGAGCTGGGGCGGGTCCGCATGTGGGAGAGATAGAAAGAGGAGAGTGGTGCACAAGGAGACAAAGTGTGCTTGTTTGCAGTGGGGGTGGTGTGTGAGGTGAGTGCGCGAGAACCACATAACTAGGGAGATAGACGTTTGGGGGCGACGTTTTGTGTGTATGGGAAATATACACTCTACATAGTGCGTGTGCTTGGGTAAGAGAGATAGCGGGAGACCTAGAGAGTGAGGGAAGAGATGTGTGCATGCCCGAGAGACAAAGTGATAGAGACCTATGTTGGGGTCCGGACTTTACAAGAGAGAGGGGTGTTAATGTGCTCGTGTGTTGGTGTTTGGGGGGGAGAACGACTTCTCTGTGTGTGTGTGTGTGTGTGTGGGTGGGGGGGGGTTGACTTCAGATAAAGAGTGAGGTGTCTATATTTGAGGGACTTTAGCGTAATTGAGATATTGTGCACTCATGGTTGATCAATTTGTTTCACAGTTTGTACTATGAGATAACGATACTTTTGAACATGCGTGATATACCTTGATGTACCAGAATTACAAACCTAAGATTGGAATTTTGGAATTCGACTCCATCATTAGCTTTTGTAATTCATTTAAACGGAGGTACATTTTTTAAGCCGGGATTTCGTGATTTCAAATTCATATATCAAACCTAGAGATATACACATACGGGCATGTTCAAACTTTATAATCATCCACTTTATTCATACACATACACATTTTTGCTTTTGTCATCATATTTAGGATAAACACATTTGGAATTTCATTTGAATTGGACCGTATGATGGTATTTGCTTGTAGTAGCTCAATGATCCATATTTGAATTGAATGGACAATCTAAGTTTCGAGTTGGAGACATTGATTTTCAAAACTTGCACATTTTTTTGCGTGCAAAACAAACAAATTGTCAGCCATGATATCATAGTCGGCCGTACGAGAGCAGAATACTTATAATTTTAGGCGCCAAAAGCTTTCAAACTTCCCGCTCACATCGAAATATCACGCGCCCGAAAGTTTAGCCCTGCGATATTCCTGTTTTACCCCTGCCACATGAACGGAAAAGGGCTGCTTTGGTAACTCCATTGTTTCCCCCTCTTTGCCCCCAACATTCTTCCCCAGAGCCCCTCCCCTTCCCCTCCCCGACCCCCCAACCACGGCAAGCCGCCGAATCTAGTCCTCCGCCGCAGCGGTGGACCTCACACCCCGCCGGATCTACCTTCCGCACCTTGGAACCCCCAACTGCCAACTCACCACTTCACCGGAGCCGCTTCAGCGACTGGCTTGTCCACCGCTCAAGATCTCCTTGACCGCCATCGTGGTCCACCGCACCGGATCTGCTTAACCGGTGCCCTCGTCCACCACAGCGTAGGCCCTTCACTGACTCCCTCGTCCGCCCCTTCGCTGGCCCTTCATACAAGCCCTCGTCCGCGGCAACAGATCTGCCTCATCGAAAGCACTGTACAACGCGCCTGCCGAAGCCTTCATCCACTGCACCGGACCCACTCCACGGACGCCATATTCAACTCCACCGGCCCTGCTTTATCGACGCCGCAGCCTCAGCAGGTTATTTCGATTTGTACCCCTTCGGTTTTTCTCTTTATCATGCAACTGTTCACTTACCACAGATGATCTTTCTTGTATGTCGACAGGCGCCGCAACCGTAGCACCGGAGCCGCTTCAGCAACGGCGACAGCCGGCCCAAACTCAACCGCAACACGAGCACCATCGACGATCCTTAGGTATCAAGTACGACAATGATACCCATACACTGCCAAGAATCAGGTACTATTATCCAACGGCCGGTGCCTATGTTCACTTTCCTAGCATAAGAACCACACCTTTGAATTTCTTCAGGGCATCATTCAGTTTTTCATGAGACGCGTTATTCTGCTTGCACCTGTAGGGCCATACTTCTGGCAGTGAACATGTTACATGTGCTAAATTACATACCAGTGCACATATAGTTAATATGATTTAGTTTCGTTCTGATGCCACCTGTTGGTTCCATCACACTGCTTAATGTTCTCTATGCTTAATTACACATCAGCAAACTAGCAAGTGGTTCCGCTTCTTTTTGTTCATTTTACCCTACATTTTTTCATACTAGCTATTACATCACTGCTCCGAGCCTCTGTTCATTACTTGTTTGTGTGTTCTCGATCTTCCCAAGTTGCATGACTAATTTGATGCTTCTATTAATTATGGAGCTGCCAACCCCATCAAGCAAAATATTTGTTCTTTTGGGGCTGGCACCTCGAACAAGCATAAAAATAGAGGGAAGCAGATATACTCCCTCCGATTCTATTTACTCTGCGCATAACTCTTGACCCGCATACCAAGGAGGGCACTGGTTTAATTTTTCTGGACTAATTTGCCAATTAATTAGGGCAGAGGCGGATGGGGCGGGGCACAAAAGGAAACCAGCGCTAGGAATCGGCAACGCGCAGACTAATACGAGAAAACTGAGAAAAAGTTATACGCAAAGTAAAAAGAATCGGAGGGAGTATTGTCGTGTATGCACACACCCTTCTTTCATTAGTTTAGATGAACCATTGATGATCAATTCGGACCAGTGCATGCGATTAAAATTAATTTTACCTAAATAGATGGTGCAGAATAAACTACAACAACTAGATTTGCAACCACGGGATGCTGACGATATCTTCAAAGAACATTGCAACAGCAGCTAGGCTTCACAGCAACATATGGTAAGCCAGTGTGTTTTAGTACATGTGAAATGTAATGCGAGTGGGCTGCTTTCTTGGCTTGTGCCCTCAACGTGTAATCCTACCGAATTACAAATAGTTCAGTTGTCTGCTTTGCTGTATTGCTTGATTCGAATGCTTATTTGTTGTTACGCTATACCTGAGTTGGCCAATATGTCAGCAGTGCCTGCTGTACTATCGTAAAGAAATGCATGCCTATTTCATTTGAGTCCTTAACTTTTCCTCTCAACTTCATCACAAGACTGTCTTCGTAGTTTATATGAGGCCACACTGTTAAGTGCTTTCTCAGATTATTTCAACTGCTTAGATGCCTTGGCAACTTAAATATAGCGGTTGTACACTCCCTTTCAACTAGGGATGTCAACTGGGTCCGGTTTAATCCCGATTAAAGTCCACTAGTGGTATGATAGTTCAAAAGAGTTTTTGTTTTTTTGAGGAAAATGAACTAGGGAGGTAGCAAAAACTAACTAGATGGGACTGGCGGATTTCGTTTATTTGCCACTTACATCCCTAGTTTCATCTTACCATTTTAATTTCTTTTCGGCTGATGCTGCTTCGAACCATTTAAATATAGTTTGCCATGCTCGGCAATAATTCGTCCGTCGTTTACCATGTAAGCTTACTGCCTGGATCATACGATAACTATCTCTTACTGATGTCCAGCGGAAACCTTTCAGGATGCCGTTCACACTAGGACACAATGTACAACCCCAGAATCTATTTGTGGAAGCAGTGCGCCATCCATGTTACCAGATGGTAGCAGTTCAGAGGCAACACCGCCGGAGAGCAGTCTGAGCACAGATATTATAGTGCTTGAGGCTCTACTAGAGGCAGAAAGAGATGGTGTGGCTGCCATGAATGAGGTAATATTTATCTTGAGGCTGGAAATTACGGAATTAGCGGCACGCATTATGCAAGCAACCCAAGAATTGGAGGAAGTAAGAATGTTGCATTTGAAGACGGAGGAGGTCCTGCTGTTTCTGCTATCTGAAGCCCAAGATAATCCCGGTTCTTCTTTAGATACCAGTTGAAATTTTCATTAGATTATTGTACTTGCATGTTGTGTCATGTCTCTGAATGGATTATGTTGCAAGACCCCCTATGTTGTCCATGTGTTGTAATGATCCGAATTTTTTAGGCGAGGTAATCCTCAGAACTTGTATGATTGACATAAGGTGAACTGTTTGTCGTGTGAGCATATTGTATTGGATGAAATAACTGTTTGACTCAGAGTGTATCCAACCTACTGAATTCGAAGATCACGGCATTTCTAAATCATAATCATATATAAAGGTGGAATAAATCTTTGTTGTGGTTTTGAAGAAATAAATAACAAAACGTATAATTATCTGTGGATATTCGTAATCGAATACAAATTGGATTTGAATTTAGTTTGCCAGGTCCCAGGGCAAACGTGAATGCTAATTCTCCCAAGTTTTGAACGAAGCGGCTAAACACCCACTATAATTTGTGGGCTGCTCGAAGCAAGTGTTTGCGAGATGGAAATTACTGTCTACCCCTGACACTTGACATCCTTATCGACAGGATTTACACTGCTGTCGATAGGGGTAGACTAGTAACTTCAATCAGACGTGACACGACGGCCTCTGAGCCCATTCAGACACGGTGGGCGCCAAACGTGGGCGGCAAAACACATTTGATTCAAGCTCGTCCGAAAGACATGTGTCTCTTCCTCCATTTCCCCATTCATACACGGTGGGCGGCAAAACAAACTCTCCTCGTCCGAAATCGATGTAGGCTTATATTTTAAATAGGGGCAGATGTGTAACTTCCATCAGACGTGACACAACCGCCCTACCTGTCAGCCCCGTTCATACATCATGGGCGCCAACCATGAGCGGCAAAACACCCTCTCCTCACCCGAAATCGATGTAGGCTAATATTTTAAATAGGGGCAGATGTGTAACTTCCATCAGACGTGACACAACCGCCCTACCTGTCAGCCCCATTCATACACCGTGGGCGCCAACCGTGGGCGGCAAAACACCCTCTCCTCGCCCGAAATAGTTACCGGCAAATATCTGGGAGATGCGAGATTACTGTCCTATCCCCAACCGACGCGAGGTCTGAAATTTTAAACGGGGGATAAGTTTGTAACTTTCCCCCATTTCAGAGAAGCGCGTCCCAAAGTTTGAGATCCCCCCTCCCCTCCATTTCCCCATTCATACACCGTCGGCGGCACGACAACCTCCGCACTGCGGCTAGCCTCCTCCGTCCGCCACTCCATCCTCCACCTTGCCGGAGCCGCTACCCCTACCCCGTCATCCACTGCAAGAGATGGACGTCTGTCATCCACGGCTCTGGACCAGCATCCTTTCATCGCCTCCTCTTGCTTCATCGGCGCCGTCGTCCACCTTGCCGTTGCCACCTACGACTACCTTGTCCACAGCAATAGGATATATCCCCCATCCCGGTCGTCTACCGTCTAAAGTCTTCTTCCCCACCGCCAACAACCATCGCACCTGCAGCACCCTCAACGTATCAGCATAGGCCTACACGGTGTCACAAGAGAGGTGGTACTCTTCCATATGTGCTTAAGTTATTGATCTCACCTAGAAAATAGATCGTAATTTGTTTACTGTACTTTTCTTGTCCGTACCAAATCATAGTGGCTAGTTGAAAGCAAACATTGGTTGCGAAGTAGCTTTGTCCGGTTTGCACCTTCAGATCCTCCATGGCACGGGCACTATACTCGTAAAGCTTATGGTTTCCCCCCCTTTATATTCACTACCATCATCGTAGGTGCTTCGTGTCGTGCTAGCACTGCTCCTTAAGACCTCAACCCAAAGCTTACGTGTTGAAATACGAATCTGATATGATGCTCATATCACTAAAACAGAGAACGTTTAATTGGTCACCTAATGTTCCTATATTCGTTTCGAAAAGCATGTGCGCCACCCACTGGTCCAGCTAGTTCCACTTTCCTGATTTTTCTCTTGATGCTTAGGGTTTTCCCCTTTTATCTACTCTACTATGATCTGCGTAGGTGCTTTCTGTCGTACTAGCATTACTCCACCCTTCAAGCTAAACAACACAACACTCAGAATTCGAAAGCTTAGTTGTTCAAATATGATTGTGATATGATACTGATATTAGTTAACCGACACATTTAATTGGTTAGCTAAAGGTCCCACTTGAGTTTCCAAATGCATGTCGCGACATATAGAGAGACAGCATAATTGCATTTCTTTGTCACTTGTTGACCGTACTTTCTTGTCCATACCAAATCTTAGTTGTTATTTCAAAGCAAACATCGGTTGCTAACTACCCTTTGCGCGGTTTGCAGCTTCAGATCTGCCATCCCACTGCCACGGTCAACACTGTACTCATCATGCTTATGTTTTCCCCATTTTATGATGACCACAATCAGCCTACGTGGTTCGTGTCGTAATAGCACTGCTCCACCCATCGAGCTAAACAAGCTTAGTTGTACAAATTCATATATGATATTATTGCTGATATTAGTAAAACTGAGAGATGTTTAATTGGTTAGCTAAATGTTCCTACTTTAGTTTCGAAATGCATGTGAGCCACATATGGAGAGACCGGAAAGAATAGTATTTCTCTGTGCGCTCTGGTTCATCATGGGTGGCCAACCGACATTGTATTAAAAGACTTGTAATATCTTCAATCTGCTTGCTCTTCTGCTCTTCTTTAAGATGATACTCTTCTCTTGCGGTCGACTGGTCAGGTCGAGTTGTTCTCCCTTAGTATATTTTGAATCTGTCAGGTCAGGTCGACTTGTTCTTCTTTACTATATGTTGAAGCTATCATCTGCGAAGTGTCATCACTTCTGGAGCTCTCATATTTTGAGTAGTAGGCCACATTATATTAATGCACACAACAAATTACAGCATGCATGGCATCTTTTAAAAGAATTGCAGAGATAGCACAAAGGGGTTTACAGGGAGGCAGTATTGGATTAGAATCACTTCTGCATTACAAAGAAAATCTCACTTGTTTTTATGTTTTCATGCATGTCAGATATTGAACATTATCAAAATGAATATGAGAATGGGCGCACGAGAGGAATATTGCGGAATGATCCACTGCCTAACAAACTTGGCATGGTGGAGGATGGCCTATCTTATTCACCCATCAAGGTGCTTGCTCTAACTTTGCAAAGTTGTATTGGTCGCACATATTTTGCTTCTGACCTCTTGCATTACTTCTACTTTGTTACACCATCTGCTTAGTTTAAGCATCATATATGAGTATATGCCATACCTATCCATTTTCTGTACCTATTCCATGTGTCGTCACACTATGTTTTTCCAGTCAAATGTTGTTCTTTCGTAATAGGTGTCCAAAAGGAAGAGGGTGAGTGCAGGTCGTCAAGGAGTACAAACTAGGTATTTGGAAAAGGTAGTGATACCTGTTAAATCAGATAGATCAGCAGCCACAGAAAACACAGGCCCAACTGTACCACACTTTACCCCTACTCCAGTGGCCAAACCCCTATTAGAACTGCTGGGAGCCCAGCGTCAGGTACTGTCTATGATATCAATTCAAAATTTGAACTCCTAAATTTCTGCTTGTGCCTTACCTTCTCTCTTGTATGAAAACTAATTTCAGATGAATCTCCTTGCTCAAAGGATCATACGATCTCAAAACAATAATGGGCTCTGCATTGCTCTTGTCAGTACCTCTCTCCCTTTTGCCTTGTAACGCTGTACTTAATTAATTGCTATTTGATTATGTATCATCAGTCTGCACCTGAGCTTCATTATCCTCTGTTTCTTCCAATATTATTTGATCTATATTTACTCTTTGCAAAATGTAGAATAATGGCAACGCTTATAAAGAATTTTCTTTGGGGAATTTATTGAATTATCCTTCCATCAACATGGAGAAGGGCTTTGTCCAGCCCGTGTTAACATGTAATGTAAGTTCATCCTTCTCAAGCCTTCAAACTTTGTTCTAGTATAGATTTGGATAGGCATCATTTCCTCCACTGTTGTTTGCTTTGCTGTTTACATCTGATTGGATGTTTGCAACAACTACCAGTTTCAAATTGTAGTTGTAAAAACATGTTCCTTATGCAGAACAGATCCATTTATTTGCTTATATAATTGTGAAACCTGTTACGTGTCTCCTTGTTTCTCTTTCAGACTCGTATCTCTTACGCCAGGCAGAACTTTAGGGAAGATAGTGAGCCAAACCATCTTGAGGACAGCGAGATGACCCCAAGGTCCTGTCTTGATGAAGACAGTGAGTTGAAGCTACTCACCAGCAGGTGTGAGACAACCTCTGTGCAGTCGCTGCCTCAATCAGTTCGACTTCTTCAGTCTCAACTTAAAGCGGAAAGGCTTGCTTCAGCTCAGCTCCGACTTGAAGTCAAAGATGCAATGAAGATGTCAGAGGACTGCCGTGCGCACCATCATGCCTTAAATCTAGTGTTGATGCATCTATCGTTGACACAACTGAGGTCTACTCAGCTTCTTCAGCTGTTTGGGGGGGGGCGACCTGGCCAGGCCTAGTGCCTTCTGAAGTGCTCTCAGTTTTGTATATTCTTTTGTCGGCGCGTTTATTTGCACTGGTGGCGAACTTTGATGCCCAGTGGATGTAATATGTGTGATAGCCGTGATAGCCTAGCGTAAGTTGCTTGCTTATTTATTTCCTTGTTGTCTTGTTTATTTGTTTGCTTCTAGTCATTGCAGTTCTTTTTCCGCGGTTTGCTAGTGGCTGCAATAACCTATTTTTTAAAACTAGGCCACAATAACCATGGGCTAATATTTACTGTAGTGACACTGGGCCTCCTACGGGCCGTAGAAACAGTGGGCCTTCTACGGGCCGTAGAAACAATGGGCCTTCTACGGGCCGTAGAAACAATGGGCCTTCTACGGGCCGTATCATCAATGGGCCTTATACGGGCAGTATGATCGATGGCCAAACATGGGCCAATAACAGGCCGCATTATGGCCGTAAACGGGCTAGAGTTGGAATCGTCCGTTCATGGGCCGACCATAACGGGCCATCGTTAATAGGCCGTATTTGATGACGCTATGAAAACGGCCCAACGTATTAACGGACCACAAACGGGCCGACTGTAACCACGGGCTGAATTTGGCCCACAAGCAGAAAATGACAGTAACGGGCCGTAAGTAAACGAATGCTGGAAATGAGCCCAAGAATAAATGGGCTCTGAGAAGGCCGAAAGATAACATGGGCTGGAAACGGCCCAACGGAATAACGGGCCGTTAATGGGTATAAAGTGATACACTGTTCATTACGGGCCAGTTTCACCACGGGCCGTTAATGGGTGTAAAGTGATACACTGTTCATTACGGGCCAGTTTCACCACGGGCCGTTAATAGGCCAAGAGTTACATAGGGCCTCATATGGGCCGAAAGACGTCATGGGCCATACATGGGCCAGAAGTGAAAACGGGCTGGAATCATATTGGGTGGCCCAGATGACGCTACTGGGCCTAATTCGGATAGGGCGCAATGGGCCTTGGGTTAGCGGGCTGTAAATGGGCTATATGCGAACATGTCGTTAACAGGCTTTACATGGGCCGGCCCGCCACCTTTTGACCAAGTCAAACGGGCCGACCTTTTCACAGGAATGGGCCTCTGTTGGGCCGTGCCACATGTCGACATATCATAGGCGCCTATATGACCCACTGACGAGCTGACACGTGTTTCGTCCGGTCAATAAGAATTTTACACGTGGAAATTTCCCATTGGTCGAGGCTATTAACGGGTTATCGGATCCAAAACCCGACCCGATAGCTTAACAGCGTTCCGTTACGGTGGATGCCACGTGTCGGTCACCCTAGACGAAAGCACTTCTGTGACGCGCGATTTATCGTCATGGAACTGGAAACTTTCGTGATGATAATTTTGGTAATGTCATGGAACACTTCCACGACAGCACAGGTATGACTATCTTGATTCTGTCATAAATTTGTCATGGATGTACATGCATGAAAAAAAATCGACCTACTATGACAAACACGTATCATCACGCAAGTGTATTTTTTTGTAGTGAATGCTTGCAAGGCTTAGAGTGATGTGCACTATGGATGTTATCACATGGTGCTGTGAACTATTGGTGTTAAATCACAAGGCGATATGAACAAGATTATTGACTCTAGTGCAAGTGGGAGACTGAAGGAAATATGCCCTAGAGGCAATAATAAAGTTGTTATTTATATTTCCTTATATCATGATAAATGTTTATTATTCATGCTAGAATTGTATTAACCGAAAACTTAGTACATGTGTGAATACATAGACAAACAGAGTGTCACTAGTTTGCCTCTACTTGACCAGCTCGTTGAATCAATGATGGTTATGTTTCCTAACCATAGACATGAGTTGTCATTTGATTAACGGGTTCACATCATTAGAGAATGATGTGATTGACTTGACCATCCGTTAGCTTAGCACGCTGATTGTTTAGTTCGTTGCTATTGCTTTCTCCATAACTTATACATGTTCCTATGACTATGAGATCATGCAAGTCCCGAATACCAAAGGAACATTTTGTGTGCTACCAAACATCACAACATAACTGGGTCTCTGATGGTGTTTGTTGAGTTGGCATAAATCGATATTAGGATTTGTCACTCTGATTGTCGGAGAGGTCTCTCTGGGCCCTCTCGGTAATGTACATCATTATAAGCCTTGGAAGCAATGTAGATAATGAGTTAGTTACGGGATGTAGCATTACAGAACGAGTAAAGAGACTTGTCGGTAACCATATTGAACTAGGTATTGAGATACCGACAATCGAATCTCGGGCAAGTAACATACCGATGACAAAGGGAACAACGTATATCATTATGCGGTTTGACAGACAAAGATGTTTGTAGAACATGTTAGAGCCAGTATGAACATCCAGGTTCCGCAATTGTTTATTGACCGGAGGCGTGTCTCGGTCATGTCTACATAGTTCTCGAACCCGTAGGGTCCGCACGCTTAATGTTCGGTGATGATCGGCATTATGAGTTTATGTGTTTTGATGTACCGAAGATAGTTCGGAGTCCTGGATGTGATCACGGACATGAAGAGGAGTCTCTAAATGGTTGAGACATAAAGATTGATATATTGGACGACTATATTCGAACACCGGAAGTGTTCCGGGTGATTTCGGAGAAAATCGGAGTACCGGAGGGTTGCCGGAACCCCCCGAGAGAACTAATGGGCCACATGGGCCTTAGTTGAGAGAGAGGGCCGACCAGGGCAGGCCGCACGCCCACTCCCCCACTGGTCCGAATTGGACTAGGGAAGGGGGGGCTCCCCCCTTTCCTTCACCCTCTCCTCCTTCCTTTCCCCCTCCTAGTAGGAGTAGGAAAGGGGAGTCCTACTCCTACTAGGAGGAGGATTCCTCCTCTCCAGGCGTGCCCCAAGGGCCGGCCAGCCTTCCCCTTGCTCCTTTATATAAGGGGGTAAGGGGGCACCGTAGAACACACAAGTTGATTGTTTCCAGCCATTTGCGGTGCCCCCTCCACCATACACTACTAGGAAAAGGTCTATATATGATATGGACATTAATGGTGCACCGTGTATGTGGTGCGCCACTGCTATATAGCAGTGGCGCACCAGATACAGGTGCGCCATTAGTAATATATTACTAATGGCGCACCTGGTGTGTCGTGCGCCATTAGTAGTTTTGAAAAAATAAAAAAATTGTTGGTAATGGCGCACCATGGGATAGTGCGCCATTGCTAGTTGACATAGTAATGGCGCACCGCACCCACCGTGCGCCATTAGTAGTTTTGAAAAAAAAATTGATAGTAATGGCACACTAGTGGACGGTGCGCCATTACTAAACTAGTAATGGCGCACCGTTCACTAGTGCGCCATTACTAACAATTTTTTTTCAAAACTTCTAATGGCGCACCACACACCAGGTGCACCATTCGTAATATATTTAGCACAAGGGTTACTAATGGCGCACTTGATGTGTGGTGCGTCATTAGTAACCCTGGTGCTAAATGCACCCACCCCCTGGACCGCCTTTTCAGTTTTGAAAAAATAAAAGAAAATGATGAAAATGTCAAAAAATAAGTTTCCCATGTGATATGTGGTCTAGTTGTTGGGAAAATTTACAAATATGAATTTCGACTTTATTTGCAAAATTTCTCGGGAATTTAGTAAAATGGGCATAACTTTTGCATACGAACTCGGATTAAAAGTTTTTTTATATGAAAAATCATCTACTCGAAAAGTTACATCCGAATTGAACCGGGGGAACCTTGTTCAACATCTTCAAAATCCCCAAAAACCTAACAGAACAAAAGATAAAGGGCTTTTAAGATCTAGAGGGGGAAAATGAAAAAAAATCAAACTTACTAGTGGCGCACCATTTGCTAGGTGCGCCACTAGTAATAGAAAAAAAATTGGTTTCAAAAAAAATTGGATTTCTTTTTCAAAATATGATACGTAATATGACCGGGAAGTTTGAAATATTTTTTTAAAATTTCATCATACTCATGAACATGAACAAAGTCCTAGACATCAACAAGGTTTAATAGGATTGATATGATAGATATATCAACAAGTGCCTGTGAAGTGAGCTGGTGCTGGGGTTGGATAGAACTGCGAAGTTAAGTGTGCTCGGGCTGGAGTAGTGTGAGGTTGGGTGACGTTCCGGGAAGTTTGACCATAGAGTGCGATTTGACTTGAGATTAAGCATATTGACCCGAGATTAAGCCATAGTGACCCGAGATTAAGGAAAAAATGAAAAAATAAATTGGATTTTTTTAAAAAAACATGATTTTTTTTAAAATTGTTACTAATGGCGCACTTCTATGTGGTGCGCCATTAGTATACCAGATACTAATGGCACACCTGTGGGATACTAATGGCGCACCTGTGGTGCGCCATTAGTATACCAGATACTAATGGCACACCTGTGGTGCGCCATTAGTAAAAAATACTAATGGCATGATGCTAGTGGCGCACCTGTAGTGCGCCATTAGTAGGCAAAATAGGTGCGCCACTAGTAGGCCTTTTCCTAGTAGTGATAATCCACCTCGGTCATATCGTAGCGGTGCTTAGGCGAAGCCCTGTTCCGGTAGCATCATCATCACCGTCATCACACCGTCGTGCTGATGAAGCTCTCCCTCGAAGCTCTACTGGATCGTTAGTTCATGGGACGTCACCAAGCCGAATGTGTCCAGATCACGGAGGTGCCGTACCTTCGGTGCTAGGACCGGTCGATCATGAAGACGTACGACTACATCAACCGCGTTGTCATAACGCTTCCGCTTACGGCCTATGAGGTTATGTAGACAACACTCTTCCCTCTCGTTGCTATGCATCACCATGATCTTGCATGTGCGTAGGAATTTTTTTGAAATTACTGCGTTCTCCAATAGTGGCATCCGAGCCAGGTGTATGCGTAGATGTTATATGCACGAGTAGAACGCAAAGGAGTTGTGGACGTGGGTATATACATATTGCTTGCCATCACTAGTTGATTCTAGATTCAGCGGTATTGTTGGATGAAGCAGCTTAGACCGACATTACGCATATGCTTACGCGAGACTGGTTCTACCGACGTGCTTCGCACACAGCTGGCTAGTGGGTGTCTGTTTCTCCAACTTTAGTTGAATCGGATTCAATGAACATGGTTTTTTCTGAAGATCAGAAAGCAATCACTATACCGCGTTGTGGTTTTTGATGCATAGGTAAGAACGGTTCTTGCTCAGCTCATAGCAGCGACGTAAAACTTGCAACAACAAAGTAGAGGACGTCTAACTTGTTTTTGCAGGGCTTGTTGTGATGTGATATGGTCAAGAGACGTGATGAGATATAAGTTGTTGTATGAGATGCTCATGTTTTTGGTGTAGTTATCGGCAACTGGCAGAAGCCTTATGGTTGTCTCTTTATTGCATAAGATGCAAGCGGCAAATAATTGCTTTACTTTATCGCTATGCGATAGCAATAGTTGCAAAGAGCAATAGTTGGTGAGACGCACATGTAATGACACGTTGATAGAGATCAAGATGATGGGGATCATGGTGTCATGCCGGTGACGATAGAGATCATGACGGTACTTCGGAGATGGAGATCAAAGGCGCAAGATGATCATGGCCATATCACGTCACATATTTTGATTGCATGTGATGTTTATCCTTTATTTATCTTATTTTGCTTAGTTCGGCAGTAGCATTATAAGATAATCTCTCACTAAATTTCAAGGTATAAGTGTTCTCCCTGAGTATGCACCATTGCGACAGTTCATCATGCCGAGACACCACGTGATGATCGGGTGTGATAAGCTCTACGTTCACATACAACAGATGCAAGCCAGTTTTGCACATGCAGAATACTGGGGTTAAACTTGACGAGCCTAGCATATGCAGATATGGCCTCGGAACACTGAGACCGAAAGGTCGAACATAAATTATATAGTAGATATGATCAACATAGTGATGTTCACCATTGAAAACTACTCCATCTCACGTGATGATCGGACATGGTTTAGTTGATATGGATCACGTGATCACTTAGATGATTAGAGAGATGTCTATCTAAGTGGGAGTTCTTTAGTAATATGATTAATTGAACTTTAATTTATCATGAACTTAGTCCTGATAGTATTTGCATAACTATGTTGTAGATCAATAGCTCGCGATGTAGCTCCCCGTTTATTTTTGATATGTTCATAGAGAAACTATGTTGAAAGATGATAGTAGAAATGATGCGGACTAGGTCCGTGATCTGAGGTTTATCCTCATTGTTGCGCAGAAAAATTATGTCCTTGATGCACCGCTAGGTGACAGACCTATTGTGGGAGCATATGCACATGTTATGAACGTTTGACAAAGCTTGGTATGATGACTACTTAATAGTTTAGTGCACCATGCTTTACGGCTTAGAACCGGGACTTCAAAAACGTTTTGAACACCACAAAGCATATAAGATGTTCTAAGAGTTGAAATTGGTATTTCATAATCATGCCCGTGTCAAGAGGTATGATACCTCTGATAGTACTTTGCCTACAAGGTGGAGGAGAATAGCTCAACCAGTGAGCATGTGCTTAGATTGTCTGGGTACTACAATTGCTTGAATCAAGTTGGAGTTAATCTTCCAGATAAGATAGTAATTGATAAAGTTCTCTAGTCACTATCATCAAGTTACTAGAACGTAGTGATGAACTATAATATGCAAGGGATGACGAAAGTAATTTCCAAGCTCTTCGCGATGCTGAAATCGGTGAAGGTAGAAATCAAGAAATAGCATCAAGTATTGATGGTTAACAAGACCACTAGTTTCTAGAAAAGGGATAGAAAGAGGAACTTCAAAGAAGAAAGGCAAGCAAGTTGCCACTCCCATGAAGAAGCTCAAAGCTAGACCCAAGCCTGGAACTGAGTGCTTCTACTGCAAAGCAAATGGTCACTGGAACTAGAACTGCCCTAGATACTTGGCGGATAAGAAGGATGGAAAAGTGAACAAAAGTATATATTTGATATACATGTTATTGATGTGTACTTTACTAGTGTTTATAACAACACCTCAGTATTTGATACTGGTTCAGTTACTAAGAGTAGTAACTCGAAATGGGAGTTGCAAACTAAACAGAGACTAGTTAAGGGCGAGGTGATGATGTGAGTTGGAAGTGATTCCAAGGTTGATAAGATCACCATCACACACTCCCTTTACCTTCGAGATTAGTGTTGAACCTAAAATAAATGTTATTTGGTGTTTGCGTAGAGCATAATATGATTGGATCATGTTTATTGCAATACGGTTATTCATTTAAGTCAAGGATAATTGTTATTCTGTTTACATGAATAAAACCTTCTGAGGTCATACACCCAAGGTATATGGTTTATTGAATCTCGATCGTAGTAATACACACACACACACACACACACACACACACACACACACACACATATATATATATATATATATATATATTCATAATATTGAAGCCAAAAGATGCAAAGTAAATAATGATAGTGCAACTTATATGTGGCACTGCCGTTTAGGTCATATTGTTGTAAAGCGCATGAAGAAACTCCATTCTGATGGACTTCTGGAATCACTTGATTATGAATCACTTTGTACTTGGGAACCATGGCTCATGGGCAAGATGACTAAAACTCCGTTCTCCGGAACAATGGAGCGAGCAACTGACTTATTGGAAATAATACATACTGATGTATGCGGTCCAATGAGTGTTGAGGCTCGCGACGGGTATCATTATTTTCTGACCTTCACAGATGATTTAAGCAGATATGGGTATATCTACTTGACGAAACATAAGTCTGAAACATTTGAAAGGTTCAAAGAATTTCAGAGTGAAGTGGAAAATCATCGTAAATAGAAAATAAAGTTTCTACGATCTGATCGTGGAGACGAATATTTGAGTTACAAGTTTGGTCTTCAACTAAAATAATGTGGAATAGTTTCACAAATTCATGCCACCTTGAACACCACAGCATAATGGTGTGTCCGAACATCATAACCGTACTTTATTGGATATAGTGCAATCTATGATGTATCTTACCGATTTACCACTATGGTTTTGGGGTTATGCATTGGAGACAGCTACATTCATGTTAAATAGGGCACTGTCTAATCCGTTGAGACGACACCGTATGAACTATGGTTTGGCTAGAAACCTAAGCTTTCGTTTTGTAAAGTTTGGGGTGGTGATGCTTATTTGAAAAAGTTTCAGCCTGATAAGTTCAAACCCAAATCGGAAAAGTGCGTCTTCATAGGATACCCAAAAGAAACTATTGGGTAAACCTTCTATCACAGATCCAAAGGCAAGATATTCGTTGCTAAGAATGGATCCTTTCTAGAGAAGGAGTTTCTCTCTAAAGAAGTGAGTGGGTGGAAAGTAGAACTTGATGAGGTAATAGTACCTACTCCCTTATTGGAAAGTATTTCATCACTAAAATCAGTTCCAGTTATTCCTTACACCTGTAAGTGAGGAAGCTAATGATGATCACCATGAAACTTCTGATCAAGTTACGACCGAACCTCGTAGAACAACTAGAGTAAGATCCACACCAGAGTGGTATGGTAATCATGTTCTAGAGGTCATGTTACTTGACCATGATGAACCTACGAACTATGAGGAAGCGATCATGAGCCCAGATTCCGCAAAATGGCTTGAGGCCATGAAATCTGAGATGGGATCCATGTATGAGAACAAAGTGTGGACTTTGGTTGGCTTGCCCGATGATCGGCAGGCCATAGAGAATAAATGGATCTTCAAGAAGAAGACTGATGCTGACGGTGATATTACTGTCTACAAAGCTCGACTTGTTGCAAAAGGTTTTCGACAAGTTCAAGGAGTTGACTACGATGAGACCTTCTCAACCATAGCAATGCTTAAGTCCGTTCGAATCATGTTAGCAATTGCCGCATTTTATGATTATGAAATTTGGCAAATGGAAGTCAAAACTACATTCCTTAATGGATATCTTAAAGAAGAGTTGTATATGATGTAACCAGGAGGTTTTGTCGATCCTAAAGGTGCTAACAAAATGTGCACGCTCCAGCGATCCATCTATGGACTGGTGCAAGCATCTCGGAGTTGGAATATACGCTTTGATGAGTTGATCAAAGCATATAGTTTTATACAGACTTGCGGTGAAGCCTGTATTTACAAGAAAGTGAGTGGGAGCACTACAACATTTCTGATAAGTATATGTGAATGACATATTGTTGATCGAAAATAATGTAGAATTTTCTGGAAAGCATAAAGGAGTATTTGAAAGGAGTTTTTCAAAGAAAGAGCTCGGTGAAGCTGCTTACATACTGAGCATCAAGATCTATGGAGATAGATCAAGACGCTTGATACGTTTTTTTCAATGAGTACATACCTTGACAAGATTTTGAAGTAGTTCAAAATGGAACAGTCAAAGAAAGAGTTCTTGCCGGTGTTACAAGGTGTGAAATTGAGTAAGACTCAAAGCCCGACCACGACAAAGATAGAAAGAGAATGGAAGTCATTCCCTATGCCTCAGCCATAGGTTCTATAAAGTATGCCATGTTGTGTATCAGATCTATTGTATACCCTACACTGAGTTTGGCAAGGGAGTACAATAGTGATCTAGGAGTAGATCACTGGACAGCGGTCAAAATTATCCTTAGTGGAATAAGGATATGTTTCTCGATTATGGAGGTGACAAAAGGTTCGTCGTAAAGGGTTACGTTGATGCAAGTTTTGACCCTGATCTAGATGACTCTAAGTCTCAATCTGGATACATATTGAAAGTGGGAGCAATTAGCTAGAGTAGCTCCGTGCAGAGCATTGTTAACATAGAAATTTGAAAAATACATGCGAATCTGAATATGGCAGACCCGTTGACTAAACTTCTCTCACAAGCAAAACATGATCACACCTTAGTACTCTTTGGGTGTTAATCACATGGCGATGTGAACTAAGATTACTGACTCTAGTAAACCCTTTGAGTGTTGGTCACATGGAGATGTGAACTATGGGTGTTACTCACATGGTGATGTGAACTATTGCTGTTAAGTCACATGTCGATGTGAACTAGATTATTGACTCTAGTGCAAGTGGGAGACTGAAGGAAATATGCCCTGGAGGCAATAATAAAGTTGTTATTTATATTTCCTTATATCATGATAAATGTTTATTATTCATGCTAGAATTGTATTAACCGAAAACTTAGTACATGTGTGAATACATAGAAAAACAGAGTGTCACTAGTTTGCCTCTACTTGAGTAGCTCGTTAATCAAAGATAGTTAAGTTTCCTAGTCATAGACAAGAGTTGTCATTTGATGAAAGGCATCACATCATTAGAGAATGAAGCGATTCACTTGACCCATCCATTTGCTTAGCATTATCATCATTTAGTTTATTGCTATTGCTTTATCCATAACTTATACATATTCCTATGACTATGAGATTATGCAACTCCCAAATACCGGAGGAACACTTAGTGTGCTATGAAACATCACAACGTAACTCGGTGATTATATAGATGCTCTACAGGTGTCTCAAATGGTGTTTGTTGAGTTGGCCCCTTTCCTTCTCCCTCTCCTCCTTCCTTTCCCCTCCTAGTAGGAGTAGGAAAGGGGAGTCCTACTCCTACTAGGAGGAGGACACCTCCTCTCCTGGCGCGCCCCAAGGGTCGGCCTCCCCCCTTGCTCCTTTATATACGGGGGCAAGGGGGCACCCTAGAACACACAAGTTGATTGTTTCCAGCTGTGTGCGGTGCCCCCCTCCACCATAACCCACCTCGGTCATATCATACCGGTGCTTAGGCGAGGCCCTGTTCCGGTAGCATCATCATCACCATCATCACCCCGTCGTGAGTTCATGGGACGTTACCGAGCCGAACGTGTGCAGATCACGGAGGTGCCGTACCTTCGGTGCTAGGATCGGTCGATCGTGAATATGTACGACTACATCAACCGCGTTGTCATAACACTTCCGCTTACAGTCTACGAGGGTACGTAGACAACACTCTTCCCTCTCGTTGCTATGCATCACCATGATCTTGCATGTGCGTAGGAATTTTTTTGAAATTACTGCGTTCTCCAACACGACGTTTGACAGAGGCGCTGCTCACCGCGTCCAACGCCATGTCATGGTGGTGGATGATCCTCCGCTCAACCATGATAGGTATGCCATCGTTTCTGTCGATCCTCCCGTTCCTGACCATTAGAAGGAGTTCCGGCTTGCTGAAGTCTGCCGCATTATCACGACTGATTTGGAGTATGGTTTGCTTGATGATTTCATCTATCCGCTTGGCATTGGTTGTGTGGTGCTTGCGGGTATGGAAATTAGACATGCGGTGATTAGGGAAGGGCCTCACACTTTGACTGATGACTCTAAGTTCACTTTAGTTCCGCATGATGAGAGTATCAATATGCGCATGCTTGCTTTTGAATATGAAGTCTGGGTTATGTCTCTTGCGTTCCCTATGGATTATCAGACTGAACATTATGTCCATAAGGCAGTTTCTAACTTTGGTAAACTGCTAGTCTGGCCTCGTCCGGGTCAAAATAAACCCGCATTCTGGTTAAGTGTCACATTAAGGATGTTGCTGAAGTCCCGCATAGTCTCTTGGTCACTAGAGTTGGTTTGCTGCCAGGTCTTGGTCGCTCTTGGTTAATTCCAGTGTATGTGCTCAATGGCAGAAACACCATCCCAGGTCTGGTTGGCACTGAAGAAGCTCCCCCTCTTCTTACTGCTTCACCGCATCCGTATGGTCTCCCATAGTATACTGTCATGTAGCAGGCCAGAATTGATGAGATGGCTGCGTAGGCTGCCCTGAATGAAGCTGCCTAGAATGCACCTGCACCTGCTTAGGAACAGATTCAGGAAAATGCGTGGCGTATGTGGCTAGTGATCCCCCACCGTACTCTGATTTCAGCTTCAGGGCCTTTTTTCAGTATGATGGGCCGTCTCTGATGGATGGTGCGGATCCTGAGCATAACATTCAGGATAACTTGTCTGATGTTTGGTCTTCTGAGGAGGAGATTGAGGCTGTCGAAGCTTTAGCTAATAGTTTTGTCCTTGGGAACCCTGTCGCCCATATGGCCTTTTTCATAGCTGGTGGAGAGTCAGTTAATTTCACTGTTGCACTTGATCATGAACTGCTACCTTGGATAGGAGGAATGCTCCAACGCATATACACACCGACCCTCACCAATTTGCAGTTGGAAAATGCCATGTTCCCTCTCAATCCCTTCAGGATTATTCAGAGCCAGCTGAACTATGTCTTTGCCGGGTGGATGTCACGTGTTATGCCAGAACCAGACTTTATAATTATGTCTATGATCTTCTGTTCTGACTTTTAGTTGGGAGCCAACATAATTCCCCATAACCTGTTGCATGAGGACTCATTTGTCATAACTGATACTGCCAATGTGGAATGGGACTTGGTTGATTGATCCCCTAGACTCAAGGCAATTACTGCGCATTTTGCTTCTGAAACTACAGGCTCTCAGTCAGTTCCTGTTGCTTTGCCTGACCAAGGGAATGCCCTTCAGATGCTTGTTTCTTCGTCTCTGTTTAACACTACTACCTCTTGTAATGCTAAGGTGCCACTTGATAGTACTGCAGTTAGAAGGAGTACCAGATCGAACAAGTATGATGGCTTTAAGGTCAACCATGTTTCTGACAACAAGCAAACCAGATCAAGGGTCAAAGCTCATGTGGTGCCGCATGTAAGTGCTATATCCAGGGCCGCTGCTCCTGCACAGGCTGTTGCTGGTTCTTGCCCACTTCCTACTTCCATCGAGGAAATTCAACAGGTGGGTGGCCACTGCGGGATTGCTCCTGAAGATTTATCTGCAAAGAAGCTGCTGGATGGCCAGCGTAAGACTTCTGGCGGTGAAATATGATCCTTCCTTCGACATGAATAAATCTGGGAATGTGTTATCATGGAATATCAGAGGCATCAACTCTGAAAGTAAACTTTTGTCTCTTAGGAATGCTATTGATACTAGCGGTTGTTCGGTGCTATGTATCCAGGAAACTAAGCGTGAATCTTTTGATTTAGCTTTTATTAAAACCTTCTGCCCCAAGCGCTTTGATAAATTTGTATTTGCGCCCATGTTGGGTGCCTCGGGTGGCATTATCACTATTTGGAATAGCACTGTGTTTGTGGGAACGCCTTGGCACATTGATTCTTTTGCGGTGGGTGTTTATTTTGTTTCCATGCAATCCAGTGAGTCTTGGAATCTAGTCAATGTTTATGGTCCTTGCTCTGGTCAGAGATGGGTGGATTTTACTTCTTGGTTGTTTGATCTTAATATACCTGATGATGAAAACTGGTTGATACTGGGAGACTTTCATTTCATTCGTTCCACGGTGAATAGAAATAAACCAGGTGGAGATGCTACAGATATGCTCTTGTTTAATGAAATCATACAAGCACAATCTTTGATGGAACTCCCTATCAAGGGGAGATCGTACACTTGGAGCAATATGCAGGACGATCCCTTGCTCGAACAACTTGACTAGTTTTTCTCATCATCCAATTGGACCACATCTTTCCCAAACATGAAGGTCTTGCCATTGGGAAAACCTGTTTATGATCATATCCCGTGTGTGGTGTCCATTGAATCCAAAATCTCCAAGTCCAAACTGTTTCGCTTTGATAACTTCTGGATCAATCACATGAGTTTCTTAGACATGGTCGCTGGCTCTTAGTCCAAGTCATGACATGCTCCTAATTCCGATGCGCTTATCTGCAAAAAGCTCAAAACTTTGTGATATGATCTCAAACATTGGAGCCGGGGGATCTCAAATATGAGAATCATGATTCAGAATAGTAATGCGGCTCTTTCTCAGCTAGATGACATTGAGGACAAGAGAACACTCTTCCTCCAAGAATTAAACTTCGGGCGAATTCTAAAACTACATCTGAACAAGTTGCTCATATATCAAAATGAATACTAGAGGAAGAGATGCACTGTCAGATATTTCAGGTTTGCTGATGAAAACACCAAACTCTTTCAATCACTTGCGACAGAGAGGTTTAGACACAATTCGATTGCCAATCTACAGGATGGAGACATGGTGGTGAGTGACCACGTTGGCAAAGAGGGGGTGTTGTACAAAACCTACAAGGAGCGCTTAGGTTCATCTAAGCCTACCAGGATGCATTTTGATCTCCCTCGGATCATCCAATGGATTGATGGCTTAGATGAATTATCGGCCCCCTTCTCAAATGAGGAGATCGACACCGTGGTTATGGAAATGCCAACTGATAGGGCTCCTGGCCTTGACGAATTTAATGGTTGCTTTCTTAAGAGTTGTTGGCAGATCATCAATGAGGATTTTTACAGAATGTGTCAGGATTTCCATGGCAGCAAGCTGGATATAACTAGTATTAGTGAAGGATACATTACCTTGATCTCAAAGACCTCATCCCCAGAGACTGTCAATGATTATAGACCCGTAACTCTGCATAACTGATGTCTGAAAATTGTCACAAAAATCTTGGCTAATCGTCTGCAGAAAGTCATTCTAAAAATCATTCACATGAACCAATATGGCTTCATTAAAGGAGGTAACATCCAAGATTGTCTAGCATGGACATTCGAATATATTCATCAGTGTCAGACATCATCACGTGAGATTGTGCTCCTTAAACTTGATTTCGCTAAAGCTTTTGACACAATTGAGCATGCCCCCATGCTGGAGATCATGCGACACATGGGCTTTGATGACAAATGGTTGGGCTGGATGAAAAGAATCTTTGGCTCTAGGGTTTCTTCTATTCTCCTTAATGGAGTTCCTAGCAGAAAATTTCAGTGCAAATGTGTGGTCTGGCAAGGCGGTCCTTTATCACCATTGATTTTTGTCCTCGCTACAGATCTCCTTCAAGCCGCGATCAATGATGCTTTTGCTCGGCGCCTGATTGACCCGCCCCTTCCATGTAATCGTAGTGGTGACTTCCCAATGGTGCAATATGCGGACGACACCATTCTGGTGATACCAGCCTGCCCTGATCAAGCTACTCGTATGAAAATCATCCTGGAGTATTATATTATGCTCCCTTGGTGGGTTTGAAAATCAATTTTCACAAGTCCACCTTGATACCCATCGACATTGACCAACAACGTGCGGTTGAGTTGGCGTGGGTTTTCGGCTGCTCCGTTGGCTCGCTCCCGTTCACTTATCTTGGTCTCCCCATGGGCACGACGAGGCCAACCTTGCTAGAACACATGCCACTGGTGCGTGGAGTGGAAAGGAAGATGTCTACGGCACTGTCTCTGATGTCGTCCAGGGCCAAGCTCACTTTGGCCAATTCAAGTGTAACATCAATGCTGATCTATGCCATGTGCACAATCAAATTACACCCTAAAGTGATTGAGCACCTTAACAAACTACACAGATATTGTCTTTGGGCTAAGAACTCTGAAGATTGGGTCAAGAACAACTGGCTGGCGGCCTGGGAGTTGGTTTGTAGACCAAAACATAAAGGTGGACTCGGGGTTATTGACATCAAAACCCAGAATGTAGCCCTCCTTCTAAAACACCTTTTCAAGTTCTATAACTATGAAGAGATCCCCTGGGTAAACTTGATCTGGGAAGCTTACTACACGGACAAAATTCCCCATCAAACAGACCCAATTGGCTCCTTCTGGTGGCGTGATGTAATGCAACTCAGAGCGACGTGTTCCATGGGATCACCAGAGTCACTCTAGGGAATGGTTCCTCCTCCCTATTTTGGAAAGACGCCTGGTTTGATAGTGACCGAGATGCCACCCTCATGGAGCTCTTCCCCAGGGCTTTCTCTTTCTATGTATATGAGGATGAATCTGTTGTTAATGTTCTTACAGCTACAGATCTGGGCGTGCTGTTCCACCTGCCTCTATCGGCTCAAGCTAGAGAGGAAGGTAGGGAGATCCAACAAGGCTCGATGCATGTACTTCTATAAAGGGATTGCAATGACACTTGGGAGTGCATCCTTGGTGGGAAATTCTCCTCCAATAAATTCTATGACCACTGTTTCAGAGAGATGGTTGCTGACGATGCTTTCATTTGGCTTTGGAAGGCCAAAAGCCCGATCAAATTCAAAATGTTTGGGTGGCTGCTACTGGTGGACCACCTAAACACGAGAAACATGCTGAGACGTAGGCACTATATATGTCATTGCGAGCAATAACTACACTTGCATGCTATGCCAAAACCCTCCCGAGGAAACTGTTGAACACCTATTATTTGCCTGCCCGTTTAGCCAACGTTGTTGGGATAAAGTTGGCATACAATGGCCAGCATTGGGCAATAGCTATGCTACACTAGGGCAGAGAGTGTTGGCAGCAACCTTTGTTTATGGATATTTTTATAATGGTTACGTGGAGTTTGTGGCAGGATAGAAATAATGAATACTTCAGAGGGATCCCACACTCTATCGATTCATGGTTGGCTAGGTTCAAATATCTTTTGGGCCTTCTGATGCACAATTGTAGAGAGGAACATTGTCCTTTCTTAGCTGCCTATATATAAGGCTTGTGACACTTGTCATTTTAGATTCTTGAGGCCATGGCCGGGGGGCCACAAAAAACCCACTTGTAACATTGATGTAATTGGTTTCTTGTGAGTAATACAAAAGTCAGTGGGAGCCTCTCCCACTGTCATTTTTAGTCAAAAAAAATCTTCACGGCTACATGGCTTGAGGAAAGGAATGGGTTCTTGATAGTTGATGTACCGATCACAGGACCGGATACAAGGATATGTTTCGTGAGCTTGCTAAAAATGACGGCCCTCGAAAATATGTCACTTTTGGTGATAACTCAAAGGGTAAGGTGGTTGGCCTTGGTAAGGTGGCCATCTCACATGACAGCTCCATCCAAAATGTTATGCTCGTTGAATCTCTTGGCTATAATTTACTTTCCGTATCTAGACTAGCTGACTTTGGTTTGAATGTCCTATTTACTGAAGTAGATTGCCAAGTGTTTCAAAGAGATAATCATAATATTGTCTTTACCGGTATACGTAGAGGTGATCTATACATTGTTGATTTCACTAAAAAGGCTCAACCTAGAACTTGCTTAATTCCTAAATCTTCTAAAGGTTGGTTGTGGCATAGAAGATTAGGCCATGTGGGCATGCAAAATCTTGATAAGCTTATTAAAGGTGATCATATCTGAGGGAGTCCTGGATTAGGGGGTCTCCAGACAGCCAGACTATATCCTTTGGCCGGACTGTTGGACTGTGAAGATACAAGATTGAAGGCTTCGTACCGTGTCCGGATGGGACTTTCCTTGGCATGGAAGGCAAGCTAGGAAATATGGATATGTAAATGTCCTCCCTTGTAACCGACTTTGTGTAACCCTAGCCCCCTCCGGTCTCTATATAAACCGGAGGGTTTAGTCCGTAGGACAACAGACAATCATACTATATGCTAACTTCTAGGGTTTAGCCTCCATGATCTCGTGGTAGATCAACTCTTGTAATACTCATATCATCAATATTAATCAAGCAGGACGTAGGGTATTACCTCCATCAAGAGGGCCTGAACCTGGGTAAACATCGTGTCCCCTGCCTCCTATTACCATCCGCCTTAGACGCACAGTTCGGGACCCCCTACCCGAGATCTGCCGGTTTTGACACCGACATTGGTGCTTTCATTGAGAGTTCCACTGTGTCGTCATCATAAGGAGGGATGGCTCGTCTTGTTGTCAAGGACAACATCACCTCTGGGGGAGCCCTAGCTGTAGGCCAAACTCTCCGACTAGGCGGCTTCGTCATGACCGCCCGCTCAGTCGCTGTGCCGACGATAACTTCTCGGGTCATCGAAAATAGCCTCCACATCGGCTCGAAATTCACCGAGCAGATGGATCCAATGGAGCTCTCCTCTTTGAACGAGCTCTTGGATCGCATCGCCGCTGTGGGAGTCGCTACGGACTATGATCGGATTGGGCTTAAACCCGACCAAAGGGAGATTAACTCTCTGCCGGTCACCCATCAGATAGCGGTGGTGGAGAAGCAATGCGGCGAATCTTCCTCTATCCTGAGGATGAACTATGTCCCGATTCCCAAGCTCTCCAAGACGGATACCCGTCCACGGGAGGACATCGCCCTAAACCTGAACCTAGAATCAGGCTGCATGCCAAACCTGCGGGGCGACATCCCAGAGCCCGAACTTCCAAGATCGGAAACTCCTCTGCCCCTGGGTCTCAGATTGGCCAGATTCCTCCTTGTAATGAACAAGGTCAAGGACTGTCACGAGGAAGACACAATTTCGTTCTTTTGCAACAATTGCACGTACAAGGGAATCCTCAACGCAATAAGTCGACATGACATAGCACACACTTCGCTGACTTGGCGGCCATAGTACGGAAGTACTGTGTGATGGAAAGCACCCGGAAAACCCAAACAAAATTTTGGGATAATCCGGCTCTGACAAAACCCCGAGTACGGACTGAAAGGGTGGACTCTCGTAAGTCGCCCGACTAAATTACAAAGAACCAAAAGCCCATTGCAGGGCGTGGAACCATATTGGAGGAATGGCTTAACGGGCACTGCAAAATTCATAGTACAACAGATACCATACCAACACACAACCTTAGAGCATGTTGGGTACTCCGGAAGGTGGCCAAGAGCGGTGAGGATCTCCTCATCCAAAACACCTCAGAGCACCATCCCGTGGATAACAATACAATATTGACATTCTTCGAGACCTTCGCCTCAAATAATAGGCGTAAGCGAGCACTCCGCAGCCTTGCCAAAGTCTGCCACGTGGCAGCAATAAATCCATGGAGCGACATGGCTATCACCTTCAATGCCACTGACGAACCTAAATTCTGAACAGCCCGAGCACTAGCCACCTTGGTCCTCAGTCCAATTGTGGACGGCTTTCGGCTCACTAAAGTGCTCATGGACGGCGGCAGCGGATTAAACCTCATTTATGAGGAGACTTTTCAAAAAATGGAAATAGACAGAAACTGTATCGAGCAAAGTAGCACAACCTTCCGAGGAATCATTCCTAGTTGGGAGGCACGTTGCACTGGGAAAATTACACTAGATGTGGTATTCGGCACTCTAGAGAATTAAAGGTCCGAAGAAATCACATTCCAAGTGTCCCCGTTCAGTAGAGGATACCACGCCCTTCTAGGGCGGGAGGCATTCATGATCTTCCAAGCCATACCCCATTACGGGTACATGAAGCTCAAAATACCTGGCCCCAATGGAATCATCACTCTAGCTAGTGATCCGGACATAGCACTCCGTGCCGAGAACAAAACAACCGCACTGGCCCTCGAGGCATTATCCGAAGCCCTTGTGGCGGAGGAATTAACCGCGCTGCGCTCCATAATGGACAGGGACGACGTGATACTAGACAAAAGATCCAAGTCCACCTATTTTAAACCAGCGGATGAAATAGTCAAATTCCAAGTCCATCCAACAGACCCCACAAAACAGCATCCATCGGGGCACAGTTAAACCCCGCTGCAGACGCCGCACTACGGGAGTTCCTGCGCGAGAATTGGGACATATTCGCCTGGCATCCTTCAGACATGCCAGGAATCCCACGCAGGCTGGCCGAACATAGCCTTAATGTTCTAAAGGGATTCAATCCGGTCAAGCAGACTCTTCGGCGTTTCCTCGAACCTAAGCGGCAAGCCATGGGAGAGGAGCTAGCCAAGTTACTGGAGGCCGGATTCATTAGAGAAATAAAGCATCCGGACTGGCTAGCAAACCTGGTGATGGTACCAAAGAAGGACAAATCCTGGCGCCTATGCATCAACTTCAAGGACCTTAATAAGGCTTGCCCAAAGGATCCCTTCCCCCTCCCTCGCATCGACCAAATTATCGACGCTATCGCATGACACAACTCATTGTGCTTCCTCGACGCATACTCCGGTTACCACCAAATTAAGATGGCAGAGTCCAATCAAGCCGCAACGGCATTTATCACTCCATACGACCCCTTCTGTTTTAACACAATGCCCTTCAGGCTCAAAAATGCCGGCGCAACGTATCAGCACATGATTCAGACATGTCTGGAAAAGCAGATCGGCAAAACAGTGGAGGCATACGTCGACGATGTGGTCGTTAAAACCAGACACGTTGACTCCTTAATAGGTGACTTGAGGCTCAGATTCGACAATCTCCGAACATACGAAATTAAGCTCAATCCGGAAAAATGCGTTTTCGGCATACCCGCCAGAAAGCTCCTGGGCTTTATCGTCTCTAGTAGAGGAATTGAAGCAAATCTGGCTAAGATCCGAGCTCTGTCACAGTTGGCTATCCCAACTGACCTGAAGCAAACCCAGAAGTTAACTGGATGTGTGGCGGCCTTAATCCGCTTTATCTCCCAATTAGGAGAAAAGGCACTCCCCCTCTATCGCCTTCTTCGACGCACCAAACACTTCGAGTGGACGGATGCAGTCACGGCCGGATTGGAAGAAATAAAAGCCATCTTGGCCACCAACCCAATCTTGGCCGCGCCAAATGTCAGCGAGCCAATGTTGTTATATATAGCGGGAACTCACCAAGTTCTAAGCTCAGTGCTCATCGTCGAACGAGAGACGGACGGACATAAATTCCCACTTCAAAAGTTGGTATATTATGTGTCCACTTTCCGCACTCCATGCAAATCATGGTACCCACATTATCAAAAGATAGCATATGCGGTATTCATGGCATCCCGGAAATTATGACACTACTTTCAAGAGTGTTCAACTACGGTGGCCTCAAAAGTACCACTCAATGACATAATAATCAACCGCGATGCCACGGGGCCAGATTGCCAAATGGGCTATTGAGCTCCTCCCGTTCGACATAACATATAGACCACGGCGAGCCATTAAGTCGTAAGTACTGGCCGATTTCTTCGCCGAATGGACAGAAGCCGAACTCCCTAAAGAGTATGGCGCATACTCCAATTGGATCATGCACTTCGACAGCTCTAAAATGCTGGCTGGTCTGGAGGCTAGCGTCGTCCTAACGTCCCCCACCGGAGATACAATGCAATACGTACTCCAAATACTATACACAGACTCCAATAACGCAGCCGAATATGAGGCCCTATTACACAGTCTCCGGATGGCAGTTTCCATGGGCATTCAACGCCTGGAGTTGCGTGGGGACTCGAACCTCGCAATATCTCAAATAAATGGAGACTTTGATGCCAAGGATCTGAAAATGGCGGCATATCGCAACGTCGTCCTCAAAATGTCAGCCCGGTTCGAGGGGATTGAATTCCACCATGTGGCTCGGGAAAACAATCAGGCGGCAGATATCCTCGCCCGTATCAGTGCTAAGCGCGACCCTGTCCCACCTAACATCTTCCTAGAAAAACTGTTTAAGCCATCCGTGGTTTGGGAAGGGTACACCGGTAACAATAGTCTGGACCCGGCCACAACATCAGATACCGAACACTCTGACACAATCGGAGGCTCTGCCATCAAAATAACACCTTCAGCCGACGTGATAATGGCCGTCATCGCCCCGTGGACAGAACCATTCCTGGCCTACCTAACCAGGCAGGAACTACCCAAGGACCAAAATGAGGCACGCTACATAGTGTGGCGATCTAAATCCTACAAGGTCCACGAGGGAGAGCTTTATAAGAAAAGCACTACCGGAGGCCTTCAAAGGTGCATCTCCGAAGAGGAAGGGCGGAAACTTTTGGCAGAAATCCATGCTGGATTCGGTGGCCATCACGCCGCAGCCCGGGCCCTTGTAAGCAAGGCCTGCGGTGCAGGTTTCTATTGGCCGACGGCCCGAGCAAATGCACAGCATCTGGTCCAACATTGCGTTGGTTGCCAGCTTTTTGCAAACCAAAGCCATATGCCACCTACCGCTCTCCAAACAATCCCCATTACTTGGCCCTTTGTGGTCTGGGGGCTTGATATGGTTAGACCCCTTAAAGGGGGAACCCATAAGAAAAAATACTTACTGGTCATGGTGGATAAATTCACCAAATGAATAGAAGCCAAACCTGTCAAAACAGTTGAATCCGGACCGGTGATAGACTTCATATCTAGGATTGTACACCGTTATGGCATCCCCCACAGCATCATCACTGACAACGCCACGAACTTTAAAGCTGACGAGGTGAAACTTTGGTGCAGCAACATGGGCATCAAGCTGGATTATGCTTCTGTCTATCACCCACAAACTAACTGTCAAGTCGAGCGAGCAAATGGTCTTATCATGAGTGGCATCAAACCTAGATTAGTGCGCTCCTTAAAGGAATCAAACATGCACTGGGTAGAGGAGCTCGACTCCGTACTATGGGGTCTGCGAACCACGCCGAATCGCAGTACCGGATACACACCGTTTTTATGGTGTACGGCGCATAGGTGGTTCTGCCTTGCGACATAATTCATGACTCATCTCGAGTGCGCATGTACGAAGAAAAAGAGGCCGAGCGCGACGTGGAGGAGGAGCGCGACGTGGTAAAAGCCCATTCCGCATTCTATCAGCAATAGGCTCGAAGGTATCAAAGCAGAGAAGTACGGGCCAAAACCAATAACGTTGGCGAACAAGTTCTACGCCTGCCGAAGAAGAAAAAGAACAAGATCAAGCCCAAATGGCAAGGTCCCTTCATTATTGACCAGGTTCTGACCGGTGGAGCGTACCGTCTGCGGGGTGCATCGAACAATCGACTCGAGCCAAACCCATGGAACGCAGCCAGACTCAGAAGATTCTACGCCTAGTGCCGGACTCTATGTTCGTCTCCTAACCTCCGTCAATTTTTTGCATATCAATTATCTGTCTTTTCTCTCCTTCTCTCTTTTTATTCTCCTCAAGGCCTTAAAAGGCTAAACTTGTGTCTTGGTTACACAATCTTGATGCTCTAACCACGCTTATTATACCTAGGGGCTTCTTATACAGAAGCTCAACATAACTATTTTTCTAGGCTTTATGCCCCACACATGTGTTATTCTTCCACATGTACCTTTTTTCACCATTATATGCATCGATATGACTTAAGTTTTGGCCAAGCTGGGTTGCCTGGCTCTTGTATTTATGCCCTATGTTCTTGTTAATTCACCTAGGGCATAAGGGGAGCACCTCTGCGATTGTTACTGCCGGGTCAGCCAGATGTGTACCTCTGACTGGATGAAGCCGAAAGCTAGCGTTCTTAAGGGAATATTCAGTCGGTGAACAAAAGATGACTTTTATTTAATTTGACACATGCCCCCAGATGTTTATAGCCTGCATCTCTTTTCGCAGTTTGGACATGCACATTAGGGCATGCGTACCCAGGGAAAGGAACCCTTAACGGAACTATTCTCCCTGGAAGATGTTTCTTACTATCCATGTAATATAACATAGCTAGTTGGGTACTTGTCTGTTCAAGCACTTATGACCCCTACGCCTGGTTTCCATGCATGCCCCGGTTTTTACATAACCGAGCGGGTATTCGGATACACTCCAGACTATCAGGTCTGGAGGTCGAAGCGAAAAGGTCTGACATGACAAATGATTTACAATTCGGCTAGGGACATTATATATGTCACTTGAAGTACACAGTCACTAAGACTGTTTAAATTCTTCTTCTATACCATCCAACAGGTTGTCTAGCCTACAATTCCGTTGGGAATAATTTGTGGCTAATTCTACTTGGTCATACACCAAACTGACGGGGATCTCTTTCCCATCGGGCCCCACAGGTCCGACCTCGGCCATGTGGTTTGGGCCAGCTTTGGTATATCGCGTCTTCACCATAGCCCAGGCTTCCCTTGCACCTTGTTGGCAGGCCGATATCTTCCATGATCGGAAGCACTGCCGCGCTCCCTTGAGCTTCTCTATAAGCTCCCCCATGCCTCTTGTCGGGGACGCGGATGGCCACAAGGCTTGGGCAATACCCTGCATCACCTGTCGAACTTGTGTGTGCAGTTGTGAGAGCCCTAGTAGAAGATCACCTACATACCCGGGAATCTCCTACGCGGGACGACCCGTCAGCATAGCTGCAGACATAACTCTGTTAGCCGACTTCTTCGCCGAACTCCTTCCAAAGTTCGTTCAAGCACTTACTGAAAATGCTGCATCGAAGCCGCTTATTCTCCTTCACGGAGTCCGCAAGCTGGGATCAGACATCTTTCAGTTCCACGCCCAGATGGATATTGGCGTCCTCGTAAGCATGTGCTCGCCCGCATTTAGCTGTCGATCAGCACGTTCCGCATTCACCGGCACGGCCTCCGGAATCACTCCGGGGTCATGTGCAGCATCTATTGTTAGATTTGCATGCATGCCGCATACTGTCTGGTACCTGTATTTTTTGCAATGGAAACAAGTGTTACCAGAGGGGCCCTTCTCGGACTCCTACAACGTGGCAATAGCGGCCCCTAGCTGCGCCTTGCACTCTTCCAGCTCTTGAGACAATTGGGAATTCTTCTCTGTAAGAACCTGCACAAATAATGATCCTTAAATCAGTTGCATCAACTGTTTCAAGTCTCAGGGGCTACTAATATATATATAATTGTCAGGTTTTCTTACCCGTATATCCTTTACATACTGGTCCATGGCTCTGGCAAGACTGTTTTGAGCAGCACGGATGTACGTGTCTCCTGAGTTGAAGGCATCGAACGCCTCTTGGGAAAAACAAGCATCACGGAGTACGGCCTGGCGACGCCTGTGATTCATGGCGCTTTACACTTCGTAATTTGTAGCAGATAGTCTATCCGCATCCTCTGTAGGAGGAGCATCCGGCGTTCGCTGTTAGCTTCTGCCTCTATGTCTGGCCCTGGAGCCTGACTGGTGGAGGCGTGATCGGCAACCTCTCCGGATATAGTCCGACGAGTGTTTTTCCTACTAGGAAACATGGACATCATTATATTTTAAGAAAGACGACAATCATAGAGCAAGGTTCTGTATCATACCTCTGCGTCGGTGTCTCAGTCCTGACCGCCTTCCTTTTTGGCCTACCCGGGTTCGGTGCCCCTTATTGGCGAGTCACTGCGGGTTCGGCATGGCGTGCCGAAGGCCTTCCCTGTAAAACACCATATGTGTACGGTAGGTGAAGTGCATAAAAAGGGGATTCTTCTCGGAAGTTGGGACTCTGGTTTTTTCTTACATGAAATGCAGGGAGTAGCCCAGGATAGTCGGCTATGATGGCCACCATGGCGTCATCGCAGCTCAATTGATAGAGCGTCCTGTCTATCAGCTCCACAAATATTTCCGGATCCTCTTCAAGTCCGGGATCGAGGGCCCGGTCAGGGTCCTCCGGTTGTGGAGGCGGGCTGTTGACCTCCCTTACAGCTTTTCGCAGTTCTTGCCATGAAATGGCAAGGTGAGTATTTACAACGAAGAATGCAGGAAGGCTGGGAGTAAAGAGTGACAGCTCACCCAGCTTGGAGGCCATGTCGTGGCTTGATATGGATGAACTCCTCTTCCTCTCCCTTGAAAAACTCGGACAGAATTTTTGCTAGAGTAGTAGTGGAGTCCGGTCCCTTACGCCCGCAGCAGGTGGCATCATCTTCCCTGTTAAAGCACCACAGGGGGTGCCCTCGATATTGAAGTGGCTGCACCCCCCGCATTATGCATATTGACATAACCTCGATTATTTTCAATCATGATTGAGCCAGCACTTTAATCCGGTCCATCAGGTAAAGGACTTCTCCGTTATCTTCGTCCTGGGGGCTCCGTGGGCGCCAGCTTTGGCGTTTCTTCAGAGGAGCATTGTGGAACTAGGGAAGACCCCTCCGAATAGGATCTGGAAGGGGGACGTCCTCCATGTAAAACCACTCCGAAGGCAGGTCTTCGGGCGTCTTCTTCGGGGTACCGGACAGGTATCCGGTTCCGGCGATGCACCATATTTCGTCTCCGCCCACTTGATATAGTGACCCATCCTGTGTACGGGGCACAAGGCAGAATAGCCTCTTCCACAACTCGAAATGAGCCTCGCAGCCCAAAAACAGCTCACAAAGGGCAACATAACCAGCGATGTGTAATATGGAAGCAGGGGTGAAATTATGCAACCGGAGGCCGTAAAACTCCAGGAGCCCGCGGAGGAACGGATGGATTGAAAATCCAAGTCCCCTTAGTAAATAAGGGACAAGGCATACCCGCTCCCCCTTGGAGGGATTGGGGAAGATCTCCGCTTGCTCCCCGCCATTATAGGTGGCGAGCCCAGCTCGAACGGGGACCATATATGCTGGATGGAGAAATCCCTGGGTCTGCAACTCTACTAATCGGCTGTGCGGGATGGAACTCTTCTCCCAGTCACCGGGCTTAGGGTTACGGGAGCGGGAGGATGAGCTGCGGTGGCCGGCCATGTTGGAATGGATTTTTCCGAGCGCGCTCCGATGGATACTCGCCATGGGAGGATGGTGTGGTTTGGATCTAAGAATCCCCGTCCCTTTAATAGACAGTTTATTTATATGGCTAGGGTGGCGAATGTAAAAATGCCCTGGCTCCTCGCATTCACTCGACACGTGGAAGATACCCCTTATTGGGCGCAGAAGCCAAGAAGTACAACATTCATGGGGAGCCAGACACTACTCAACAGATATTCAGAATTTGGAGAAGAACACGCCTTGCAATGCCAAAGACAATCTGCGCGCCGGACTCATCGTCATTGAAGCCTGGTTTGGGGGCTACTGAGAGAGAGTCCTGGATTAGGGGGTCTCCGGACAGCCGGACTGTTGGACTGTGAAGATACAAGATTGAAGACTTTGTCCCATGTTCGCATGGGACTTTCCTTGGCGTGGAAGGCAAGCTAGGCAATATGGATATGTAGAGCTCCTCCCTTGTAACCGACTTTGTGTAACCCTAGCCCCCGCCGGTGTCTATATAAACCGGAGGGTTTAGTCCGTAGGACAACAGACAATCATACGATAGGCTAACTTCTAGGGTTTAGCCTCTACGATCTCGTGGTAGATCAACTCTTGTAATACTCATATCATCAATATTAATCAAGCAGGACGTAGGGTATTACCTCCATCAAGAGGGCCCGAACCTGGGTAAACATCGTGTCCCCTTCCTCCTATTACCATCCGCCTTAGACACACAGTTCGGGACCCCCTACCCGAGGTTTGCCGGTTTTGACACTGACAATATCCTTGGAGTGAAAGACGTTATATTTTACAAGGATAGATTGTGCAGTGCTTGTCAAGCAGGAAAACAGGTTGGAGGTAGCCACCCCGTGAAAAACATCATTACCACGAGAAGACCGCTCGAGCTGCTTCATATGTATCTTTTTGGTCCAAACACCTATAAAGTCTCAGTGGAAATTTGTCTGGTTTAGTCATAGTCGATAATTTTTCAATATTTACGTGGGTGTTCTTTCTAGATGATAAATCGCAGGTACAAAAGATCTTCAAGAACTTCGCTAGGAAGGCCCAAAACAAATTTGAAGTGAAGATCAAGAGGTTCGCAGCGACAACGGAACGGAGTTCAGGAACGCAAATGTGGACACCTTTCTTGACAAATAAGGGATTTCACATGAGTTCTCGACTACGCACACGCCTCAACAAAATTGACTTGTTGAGAGGAAGAACCGGACTCTTATTGAGATGGAGAGAACGATGCTTGATGAGTACAAGACGCCAAAACACTTTAGGGTGGAAGCAGTTGAGACAGCTTGTCATGCAACAAATCGTCTATATCTTCACAAGCTACTTGGCAAGACGGCATATGAGCTTCTGACCGGTAACAAACCCCAAGTTGGATACTTTCGAGTATTCGGCTCAAAGTGCTATATTCTTGATAAGCATCACCACTCAAAATTTGCTCCTAAGTCTCATGAAGGATTCCTACTCGGTTATGGCTCAAATTCTCACACTTACCGTGTCTACAACAATTTCACCTGAAAGGTTGAAGAGACGGTAGATGTGAAGTTTGATGAATCTAAAGACTCACAAGTAGAGCAATTGCCAATTAATGTAGACGAAAAATACCCCTCGGAAGAAATCCAAGACTTGTCTATTGGCAAGATTTGCCCAATAGAGGTGAAGGAGAGTACCTCATCCATTCAAGTGGAAGCCTCTACCTCACGACATGGTGAACCATGAGTTGATTCAGAGGCATCCATGAGCGGGACACACCAAGATGAGGGAAACAAGAAAGATCACCATGATGAACCTCATCAACCTCCTTCTCCACCTCCAAAAGATAACAACAACATCAAGAACGAAGAAGGCCAAGAGGAAGAACAATATTATGAAGAGGATTCCACCCCGACCCAAACAGAAGCTCTCGCGAGTCAGAGCAAGAGTTTCAAGAGACCATCCCGTCGAACAAATCTTGGATGATATCCAAACCAGGAGCATTACTCGCTCTAAAACTTGTTTAGCAAATTTTTGTGAACATTATTCATTGATCTCTAGTATTGAACCTATGAAGGTTGAAGAAGCGCTTGATGATCCGGACTGGGTGAATGCCATGCACGAAGAGCTACACAACTTTGAGAGGAACCAAGTATGGACCTTGGTAGAAAAGCCGGACAAAAAGCAAAATGTCATTGGTACAAAATGGGTGTTTTGGAATAAGCAAGATGAAGATGGACAAGTTGTATGCAACAAGGCCCGTCTCATCGCCCAAGGCTACACTCAAGTCAAAGGTATGGACTATGGTGAGACATATGCCCCCGTTGCTAGACTTGAGTCCATACACATCTTACTTGCTTATGCCAATCATCATGATATCACATTGTATCAAATGGACATAAAAAGTGCCCTTTTAAATGGTGAAATAGAGGAGTGAGTTTATGTGAAACAACCTCCCGACTTTGTTAATCCTAAGAAACCCGATCATGTTTACAAACTTCACAAAGCTCTTTATGGTCTTAAACAAGCTCCTAGAGCGTGGTATAAATGCTTGACCAAGTTCCTTATTTAAAAAGGCTTTGAGGTTATAAAAATTGATTCTACTCTTTTTACTAAAAGGGTTAATGGTGAATTATTTGTGTGCCAAATTTATGTGGATGATATCATATTTGGTCGACTAACCCACTTTTTAGTGAAAAGTTCGAAAGGCTAATGTCGGAGAAGTTTGAGATGTCTATGATGAGTGAACTCAAGTTCTTTCTTGGTTTGCAAATCAAGCAAACTAAGGAGGGTACCTTTGTTTCCCAAACAAAGTATACCAAGGACTTATTCAAGAAGTTCAACATGCAAGAAAGCAAAGGTATGAAAACACCCATGCCTACTAGTGGACATCTTGACTTGACAAAGGATGGCAAACCGGTTGACCAATAGGTCTATCGCTCTATGATTGGTTCATTGTTATATCTATGTGCCTCCCGTCCCGATATTATGCTAAGTGTGTGCATGTGTGCACGATATCGAGCGGCCCCTAAGGAATGTCATCTTAAGGTTGTGAAAAGGATAGTGAGATACTTAATTCATACACCAAACTTTGGCATTTGGTATCCTAAGAGGTCTTCTTTTGATCTTGTTGGCTACTCCGATTCGCACTATGCCGGTGACAAGGTTGATAGAAAGTCCACTTCGGGTACTTCTCAATTTCTTGGTAGATCACTTGTGTCTTGGTCCTCCAAGAAACAAAACTCGGTATCCTTATCCACCGCCGCAGAGGAATACATTGCCGCTGGTTCATGTTGTGCTCAATTACTTTGTATGGCCCAAACTCTTAAAGATTATGGGATTTATGTGAAAAATGTTCCATTGCTTTGTGCTAATGCAAGTGCTATTAAGATTGCTCACAATCTCCTGCAACATTCTCGAACTAAGCATATTGAAGTACATCATCATTTCATTTGAGATCATGTTGCTAAAGGGGACATTGATCTTAAGCATTTTTGTACCGATAAGCAATTGGCAGATATATTCACCAAACCACTTGATGAGAAAGTATTTTGTTGTTTGAGAGGTGAATTTAACATCATTGATGCCTCAAACTTGGAGTAGAAACTCCATTTGGATTCATGCAAGGCATGAGCCTTGGACTAATCCTTGATATTTCTCTTATGATGATGATCATATGTCATGGATATATACTTGTACCCTTGCATGTTATCTAACCCTTGTAGGTACTTGGATGATCCCAAATCCATGATATTGCAACTCACTCGCATCTTGAGCAATCTCTACATCACCAAGTCTCTACAATTTGGTGGTTGGAGTCATGGAAGCATGAATCCTTTCAACATATCCTTTGACAATTTCTATATATCAAATTTATTTGGTATCAAATTTCATGATTATCATGTTGGATACACAAGTGCTCTTCCTTGCAAGACTGACCGATGTAGGTAGATGAACTCAAATTAAAAGCGATGCTCCCAACTCTTGATGAACTACATCAACCTTGAGCATACTACACAAGTTCAACTACATGATCAAGATCAACACCACCACCCAAGGTATGTTATTCCATCTTAGAGAAGTTTTACCCCAGGACATGGGTCAAAGCAGCTCAACAAGATGTGAACACATCAAAATGCTTAAATGAAAAATGGTAACCCCATTTTGGTCTTAAACGATGAGTACGACCTACGATCAATTGATCTCACTTGACTCTTTGGTCAATATACTCTAACATAGGTGACTTTGTCGCCAACCCTTTCCAGAAGAAGTTTTCTAGTATTTCCTTTGCATTCTTGCATTTGTGTCTAGCTTACTTGTTTCCTTTTTTCACTTCATCTAGATTTATGTTCTTTTCTTTTCTCTGTTTTGTACTTCTTTCCCTACATCTAATTCATTGCATATCCTTTAGTTAATTCCATGAAAATCTTTGTGAGATCTTATTTGACTAGAGAGCTGAGATCATATAATCTTTTCTTCAGTATTGAAGTCGGTCTCACCGATGTATACATCCCAGCTAGACCAAACTACAATGCTACATTGTAGATTGTTCATCAGCTCAACCGACAAGGACAAACCCGGACTGGCCGATATGCATCATCTGTGACATTGCCAACTCGGTGTCACCGATGAGAATAACTCGGAGTAATCGATTTCACTACTTAGAAAACATTTTGCCATTGTCATTATCATTTCTTATTCCACCTCCACTTGATGAATCGTGTCCTCTACTAGCATATTAAATTACATGTTTCTTTGTAATGTGACTTAAGGGCCAAACCTATATGACTCATGGTCCAGAAGATCCCTTCTTGGAAATTGATGTCAAAGGGGGAGAGAAAGCACATCAAACTTATCACATAAGAGAGGAAGCACATCTTAGCTTCTCCAGATGCTTATAAACCATAAAGGAAAGAAGTCGCATGTCTTTAAGAGGGGAAAGACATGTTAAGTAAATGTTATGTTGCCTTGTCCTGATTTTCTTTTTCCCTATCTTTTGCCATTATACAATATCAGATTCAGGGGGAGAATGAGCTCATTTCTAAGGGAAGAAAATCTTTGGAAGTCATTGCATATCTTTATTCTTCGGGGACATGTCTATATCCAAATAGAGTACTATGTACTCATTCACTACATGTCATCCCAATCTTGGTACTCTTGTGGCTTTCTCAATTTGCTTTGTTTATTAGGTGCTCTTGTGTTATCTAACCCTATTTTCTCAAGTTCACCATCTCCAAAGCCAACTCAAGACCATAAGGTAAGTATATGCATCACTCTCATGTGCATGATGATCTCTTGCTATGTACATTTTGTTTGCAAGAAGGACTCATGAACATGGAGGTGCATTTCTTATATTTACATCATTTTCTCTGATGCATATAGCCAAGATACATGTAACACATTGCTTGCTCTGACATGCTTATGCATTCACATGATCTTACATATCATCTTTACATGACTGCATACATGTAGGGGGAGCCACTGCATGTTACATGGCTTTCCAAAGCTTTACTTGTTATCCTTCATATTTATATCTAAGGCTTTGATGTATGTTGTTATCAATTACCAAAAAGGGGGAGATTGAAAGCTCAAGTGCTCACTGGGTGATTTTGGTAATTAATGCCAACATATCTCTTTTTGGACTAATAGTTTCAACTAGTATATTTCAAAAAGTTCAACAAAGGCGTGGCATGGACAAGAGGATGTGGAACCCCTTTAAAATGCTAATGACAAATATTGGCAAAAGCTCAAGACTCTTCATTTCTATTTTAGTGATCCAAGATCACATTGACTCTATAGGAAAGCCAATACTAGTAAAAGGGGATGAGCTGTTGCTTAATGGTCTACTTGCTCAAAGTGCTTAGTGATATGCTCCAAAGCCCTCAACCACTTTCTCAATTCCAAACATGTCCTAAACCTAAAAGTCAAACTCGGCCCCACCAATATGATTCATCCGGCGCCACTGAGTTCACTTGACATAGCCACTGCCAGAAACCCTAATCAGTTAGGTCTCACCAAGATGGGCTTGCAAACTCTCTGTTGCTTGTTGCATCTATTTCGGTCTCACCGAAATATGCGGTCGGTCCCTCTGAGTTTGCTTGACCAACTCTCTGTTTGCTCATTACTAAAATCGGTCTCACCGAGTTTGTGTAATCGGCCAAACCGAGATGAGATTTTACCCTAACCCTAACACATTTGTCCCATCGAGTTTTTATGTCGGTCCCATCGAAAATCCTAACGTTCACATTTTGAACTGAATCGGTCTGACCGAGTTCATATATTCGGTCTGACCGAGTTGGCTCTTTTGTGTGTAACGGTTAGATTTTGTGTGGAGGCTATATATACCCCTCCACGCTTCTCTCCATCAGTGAGAGAGCCATCAGAACGTGCCTACACTTCCAGCATTCATTTTTCTGAGAGAGAACCACCTACTCATGTGTTGAGCCAAGACATTCCAATCCAACCACAAGAATCTTGATCTCTAGCCTTCCCCAAGTTGCTTTCCACTCAAATCATCTTTCCACCATAGCCAAATCTTTGAGAGAGAGTTGAGTGTTAGGAAGACTATCATTTGAAGCACAAGAGCAGGAGTTCATCATCAACATACCATCTATTACCTTTTGGAGAGTGGTGTCTTCTAGATTGGTGAGGTGTCACTTGGGAGCCTCCGTCAAGATTGTGGAGTTGAACCAAGCAGTTTGTAAGGGCAAGGAGATCGCCTACTTCTTGAAGATCTACCCAAGTGAGGCAAGTCCTTCGTGGGCGATGGCCATGGTGGGATAGACAAGGTTACTTCTTCGTGGACCCTTCATGGGTGGAGCTCTACATGGACTCGCGCAACCGTTACCATTCATGGGTTGAAGTCTCCATCAATGTGAATGTAAGATAGCACCACCTATCAGAACCATGCCAAAAATCTCTGTGTCTCCAATTGCGTTTGCACACTCCAATCCCATCCCTTTACTTTCTTGCAACTAGCATGCTTTACTTTCCGCTGCTCATATACTCTTTCCATACTTGCTTGAAATGTATTGTGAATGTTTAAGCTTGTGCTAAAAATCTACCTTAACTTGAAGAATTTAAAACTGCTACTTTCCTTTGTTGAGGGTCTAATCACCCCCCCTCTACACACCTCTTCTCGATCCTTTCAGCAAGTATCAAATGATTCATAATCAAGTGATTCCAAAAGTCCATCAACATGGAGTTTCTTCATGTGTTTTAAACCAATATAACCTAACTAGTAGTGCCACAATTATGTTGCACTATCATTATGAACTTTGCATCTTTTGGCATCAATATTATGAATATGTGTATCACTACGATTGAGATTCAATAAACCATTCACCTTGGGTGTATGACCACAAAAGGTTCTATTCATGTAAACAGAACAACAATTATTCTCTGACTTAAATGAATAACCGTATTGCAATAAACATGATCTAATCATATTGGTGCTTAACGCAAACACCAAATAACACTTATTTTAGGCTCAACACTAATCCCGAAGGTAGAGGGAGTGTGCGATGGTGATCGTATTAACCTTGGAATCAGCTCCAACACACATCGTGTGACGCCCCGAGACCGATGTGCCAGGTGTCTTCCAGTTATTTCGTTGTTGTTGCCTTGTCATTGCTTGCGTGTCATGCATTGCATATCATGTCATCATGTGCATTTCATTTGCATACATGTTCGTCTCATGCAACCGAGCATTTTCCCCGTTGTCCGTTTTGCAATCCGGCGCTCCTATGTCATCCGGTGTCCCTTTCTACCTCCTTTCGTGTGCGGGTGTTAAACATTTTCGGATTGGACCGAGACTTGTCATGTGGCCTTGGTTTACCACCGGTAGACCGCCTGTCAAGTTTCGTGCCATTTGGACTTCGTTTGATACTCCAATGGTTAACCGAGGGACCGAAAAGGCCTCGCGTGTGTTGCAGCCCAACACTGCTCCAAAGTGGCCCAAAACCCACCTAAACCTCCTCCATCATCTCGGTTGTTCGATCACGATCGCGTGGCCGAAAACCGCACCTCATTTGGACTCTACTAGCTCCCTCTACCTATAAATATGTGTCTCCCTCCAAAAATCCCGCAGTCCAAACCCTAGATCCAACTCCCGCATGCCGCCGGACATGTCCGACCCGCCGCTCCGGCCAATACCAGGCCGCCACGTCATCGCCGCCGCCCCCGCGCCCAACCGGAGCCCGCCACCTGTCCAGCGCACCGCCTCCGACCACGCCGGCCCGCGGAGCCCATCATGGGCCCGCACGGGCCCGGTCGCCGCCACCGCCGCCCACAGGCGTGGATCCGCACCCGCAGTCGCGCCTCTCGCGGGAGCCGCCGCTCGCCGTCGCCGGCCACCGCGCCCGCGCACCACCCGAGGCTCTCTGTTCGTCGCCGCCGCTGCTTCAGCTCGCCGACCGCCGCCTCCTCACCGAGCTCCGCGACTCCACGCCACCCTGTGGAGCTCCGCCGAAGACCCCGCGCCCGGATCCGGACTTCCACCGCCGACCCAGTGTCCTGCCGCGGCCGCCATGCCCCGCCGTTGCCAGAGCTCTGACGGGCGCCGCCGCCGCCGAGCGGGATCGGGAGGAGCCCAATCCGCTCCTCCCCGCTCGTTCGCCCGCATGGGCCCGGCCCACCTCCTCTGCCGCTGCGAGGCCTGCCTCGCCTCCTCTACACTTGGGCCGAGCCCATGGGTGAACAGTCCCGTCCTTTTTCCTCGCCCATGCATCATATAACTATTCTACGCTCGGGTGTTTTTTTACTAAGTCTCTAGATCTGCATAATTTCTAGCTCTATTCATCATGCCATAACTCTGCATTCGTAGCTCCGATTTGTGCGTGTAGCATATCAAAATATGACGAGTACATCATTTCATCTCATTGCATCATTTTCATTTGAGCTCATCTTGATGCCCGAAATGCTGTTGGAAGAGGGCTATGTGAGTAATTGTCAGATCTGTTTCAGCAAATGGCATTTTGTCATTTTTGCCATGATTAATGTGTGCATGATATGATCCTGAGCTCTACATGTGTTTTGTTATATGCCATGCCACCTTTGCAGTGGTGCTTGCCATGTATTTTTGTGATATTTGTGGTGACTAGCACAAGCTTGCAAAGTAGCGTAATCGGTAATGCTGATTTCAGGGACTTAGAATTTCACTAAGTCCTTGTCCTGATTTTGTTGACATGCCATATGTTCATGTTGTTTCCTAGTGATCCATGCCTCTTTTGAGGATGATCGGTAAGGATGTTTTGTTAACATTGTGGTGCTCTCTCCATCCATGTCTTTGTTTGCATTTATGGAGCACCCTAGCTTGAGCCAATCGAGCTCTACTTTTGCTATATCGTGAATCCTGGCAGATTGTTGACTTGTTAGCGGTTTTGCCGAGGATGTTGCTATTGATCCGTGCATGCTATGTTGTTGTTCTTGCCATGTCTAGCTTCTATGCCATGTATTCTTGATGGGTGTATGCTTAGTTTGTCATGCCATGCTCTGTAGTGAGTGCATCGAGCTCGTAAACATGCCTACTCGTTAACTGTTTTGCATGCTCCAGTTTTTCACCAAGTCTGAATATGTTTATGTTTTTGCCATGTTCACATGCTTGCAATTGTATTCTCTAATCCCTTTTGGCTCAAGATCACTAAGGGACTTTTTTTAAGTGCTTTGAATAGCTTCATGCCATGCCTTGCTTTTCCATGTTAAGTTCCTGAAGAATGTAGTTTTCATGCTCTAAAGATTGCTACCTGATGATAAATTCCAGACTTGTGTTAATTTCACTGTCTGAAATCTGTTATCATTTGCACTTTTGCCATGCTTGTTTGAACCTGTTAATGGATGATTTAGCCATAGCTCAGTGTTCATATTTTGTTAAGCTTCTTGAGTGTATTCCTTCCATGTATTTTTTTGCCATGTTTGAGTGCTGTAGCATATTTAACTTGATGCATTTAGATGGCTACTTGCTGTTTATCGCAGACCGGTGCCATACTTGTTTTGCTTGCCATTTCCAAACCGTGCATCCGATTCCGGTGATCTTTATATCGATTTCAACCGAAATCACCTCACCTTTCTAGTGGAACTCTTGGATTTCCATGTTGAGGCCAGGTTCAATCATTCCTTGTCAAATCTTGCATATGCATGACATACCGCATCCCGCATATCATACCATATTCATGTATTGGTTGTTTACTTTGTTGTGTGCTTCTTTCCGGTGTTTGCTTCTCCGGGTTGGTTCCAATAACGTTGCGGTTGTGAGGATTCGTTCGACTACATCCATTTATATTCTTCATGGACTCGTTCTTCTTCCTTGCGGGATCTCAGGCAAGACGACCATACCCTCGAAATCACTTCTATCTTTGCTTGCTAGTTGCTCACTCTTTTGCTATGCCTATGCTGTGATACCTACCACTTGCTTATCATGCCTCCCATATTGTTGAACCAAGCCTCTAACCCACCTTGTCCTAGCAAACCGTTGTTTGGCTATGTTACCGCTTTGCTCAGCCCCTCTTATAGCGTTGTTAGTTGCAGGTGAAGATTGAAGTTTGTTCCTTGTTGGAACATGGAGATATTGTTCCTTGTTGGAACAGGTTTACTTGTTGGGATATCACAATATCGCTTATTTAATCAATGCATCTATATACTTGCTAAAGGGTGGAAGGCTCGGCCTTATGCCTGGTGTTTTGTTCCACTCTTGCCGCCCTAGTTTCCGTCATATCGGTGTTATGTTCCCGGATTTTGCATTACTTACGCGATTGGGTTATAATGGGAACCCCTTGACAGTTCACCTTGAATAAAACTTCTCCAGTAATGCCCAACATTGGTTTTACCATTCGCCACCTAGCCTTTTCTTTCCCTTGGGTTCTGCAGACTCAAGGGTCATCTTTATTTAACCCCCCGGGCTAGTGCTCCTCTGAGTGTTGGTCCGACCAAGTAGACTGCGGGGCCACCTCGGGGCAACTTGAGGGTTGGTTTTACTCATAGGATGTCCCATCTGAGTGTGCCCTGAGAACGAGATATGTGCAGCTCCTATCGGGATTTGTCGGCATATTCGGGCAGTGTTGCTGGACTTGTTTTACCATTGTTGAGGTTGTCTTGTAACCTGGATGTTGAGCCTGATGGGATTGTCTTGGGAGAAGGAATATCCTTCGTTGACCGTGAGAGCTTGTGATGGGCTAAGTCGGGACACCCCTGCAGGGATTTGAACTTTCGAAAGCCGTGCCCGCGGTTATGGGCAGATGGGAATTTGTTAATGTCCGGTTGTAGAAAACCTGAAGTTTATCTTAATTAAAACACCTCAACCGCGTGTGTAACCGTGATGGTCTCTTCTCGGCGGAGTCCGGGAAGTGAACACGGTGTTGGAGTTATGCTTGACGTAGGTTGTTCTAGGATCACTTCTTGATCATAGTTTCTCAACTGTGCTTTTTCCTTCTCTTCTCGCTCTCTTTTGCGTATATGTTAGCCACCAAATATGCTAGTCGCTTGCTGCAGCTCCACCTCATATCTTTGCCTTACCCATAAGCTTAAATAGTCTTGATCACGAGGGTGTGAGATCGCTGAGTCCCCGTAACTCACAGATACTTCCAAAACCAGTTTGCAGGTGCCGATGTTACCGAGCAGGTGACGCAACCGAGCTTGAGGAGGAGCTCGATGAAGTTCGTGTTCATTTTGTTGTTCCGTTTCCAGTTGATCAGTAGTGGAGCCAAGTTGGGGTCGATCGGGGATCTGTGTAGCATTTGGGGTAGTCTTCTCTTATTTTGGTTCTGTAGTCGGACCTTGATTGTATCTGGTTGATGTAATGCTATTCATGTATTGTGTGAAGTGGCGATTGTAAGCCAACTATGTATCTTTTCCCCTTATGTATTACATGGGTTGTGTGAAGATTACCTCACTTGCGACATTCCATTCAATGCGGTTATGCCTCTAAGTCATGCTTCGACACGTGGGAGACATAGCCGCATCGAGGGCATTACAAGTTGGTATCAGAGCCTTCCCCGACCTTAGGAGCCCCCTGCTTGATCGAACCGCTGGCGTTAGTGAGTCTAGAAATGTTTTGAGTCATTTAGGATTATATATATCGGAGAGTTAGGATTTCTTTTTACTCCTCAGTCCCTTCGTCGCTCTGGTGAGGCATCCTGACATAGAGTTTTGAATCTTCTCTTCTCAAATTTCACTAAAAAAAATTTAGGATCACGATGGTATCTTGGAATCATTCCGATGGTTTTGTGACGAGAACATTGCTCTTGGTGCCTCCTGACATTTAGGGGTTGTGCCAGTGTCCCGGGGAGTTGAGCTCTGAGGTGTTGTCGTCACAATTTTATCGTTGCAGTTCTCGAATACCTGAGATAGTTTCGCCGACATCGAAAATCTCTTTTATGCAGTTGTTGGTGAGATAACCTCGACGCCACCCAGTATTGGGGCGGGAGTTCGGGAGTATTGCCATAACTCGTATAACGGAAGCTTTTCGAAGGTTGAGGTAGATGATTTCCGAAGGTTTCTTGGTTATGTGTTCAAGGATGGATACAGCTGGATGTAGGATTTGCTAGTTTTGGGTGAGATATTATGCTTCCCCTGTATCCCCAACACCTGATTGCATAACCGGAAAATTTCGGGAGTTTATAAGTGGGAATTCAAGTAGCTCTTAGGATTTCTTTCCGACGGATGTATGATATGAAATTGGGGTTCGACGTCTAGTGGTCCGCCTATCCACGGTTGGTTTAAAGTGGTCTTGTTGTGTCTTAAAGACTCCTTGGCTATGCCGACTCAGGGACGCTTCGTATGTCATGTGCACTGCCTTGTACATGATGGTGTTGTACGATCGAGCACGTGTAGGCCCCACCATGAAAACTTCGGACGAAATCTCTATCATATGTTTGTTCTGACTTATTCTGCAAGCCAATCCTTTGTTTTGTTTTGAGTTGTGGTATTCGAGTTGCTTCAAAGTCAAATATTGATTCCATACCTTCCCCAAATGGTGTTCTCATGTTCCCATGTGAATACTAAGATTCCATACCTTCTTGATCATTAAGATTGTCATGGCAATCCTTTTCATCCGGTGTGTCTCTCTTCAAGTGGATTCGGTCATTTCAACATCCGCAAGAACAACTCAAGTCTTCTCAACAGTGTTCGTTTCATCCATACCAAGTTGTCTTTGTATTCCCACCCTCCCACCCTTTTTATTTAAGGACTCGAATTCCTTTTTCGAATATCCATTTTATTCATGGAAGTCTCTCCATTCTTTTTCCTTCATGTTCTTATCCGGTGATTCTCAGGAAGATACTAACAGAGCCTCAAGTTCATCAGTATTTGCTTTTCTTCTTCGGTGGATCAAATTCAAGTTTTCGGTGTTGTTCATATTCTTTTCCGTATTTCAAATGTTTTCTCATGCCGGTGCACCTTATATTCAGTCATTCCACGCTCGTTATTCTATTGTTCCAGAGTGCTCAAGATATCTCGATGATTCGTGTTTTCCACTCTGCTTTCGTTCAAGCTCTTTCGAGGATGTTATCTATTCAAGCCATTTAATTCAACTGGTGCAATCTCTCTTTTCAAGTAATCTTTTCAACGGTGTATCTTTTGAGTGGGCCCTAACCCACAGGTCTTTTCCCAGGATCTTACCTGACTCTTCTTATTTTCCCGGAGCTATCCTCAAATTTCTTTTTGAAGTTTGACGTAAGAATGATTTATCATCAGTCAAATGCCTTTCTCCAAGATCAGTTAAATTCTTTCATCGTTGGCTCAACCTCTTCGCTTTTGATTCTTCTGGAGTGTCTAAATAATTCATGGTGGTGCTTCTCATCGTCATTCTCAGAATTTGAAGACCAAAGAAGAGTTTTACCTCCATATCTTATCTGTTCTCTCAGAGATTCGTGGTTCTAGTTCGAGGCCATCCTCTCAGAATTGTTTTCGATCATCAAATTCTTTTCATGCATCCGGTGTAATTCAGGAGTCTTTTCAATTTGATTCTCTGGAGGCCATCATATCAGAATTAGTCATTCTCAGCTTTCCGCTCTCATTCTCTAAATCTTACCGGTGCATCATGCATATTTCTCTAATCGGTCCGTGTTCTATTCGTTTCACTTGTATCTAAATTCTCTCAAACATCTTCGTTCTTTTGCTAATTCTTCCCGGTGCTTCGATATCTTTCCTTTGATCGTTCCCGATTCTTACGGTGGTTTTCTCAAGATTCTCTTCCATGGTGATCATATCAATTCATTCGTTGTTTCAATCCTACCGGTGGTTCGTTGAAGACCTTCTCAAGTTATGCTATATCTATCTTAATCATTTTCAAAGAGAATAAGTAGTATGCCAAATCCGTTGCTTGTCATCAATTTTGAAATTGGTGAAGGATAAGCATAATGTAATTCTTATTCTTGTTTCATCGAGTTTATTCAATTTCTTTCTCCAGAGTGGTCCATCATATCACATTCTCAGTTCGAGATGCTTTATCTTTTTTCCCCGGAGTTCCAAGCTCTCATCATCACAGAGATCCATGTAAATCATTACAAGGTTTCACCTTGTGTTTTCAACTTCTCTTTCCATTCATTTGATCATCATTTTGTACCGGAGTTCATGGAGATTCTACATGATGGTTCATCAAGGATTTAATTTCCTTCTTGACGTGTTCATCGAGATTCTTTTCAGAGGAGTTCAAGTATTCTTTACCTTGCATTTCAAAGTGCAATTCTTTCAACCGTATCATTGGAGGTGGTAATATGTCATTCGTGATAATTTCCCGTCGTGCTCCGTGATTCACAAGTTATCAAGAATGAGATATTTTAAATCCATCAATCTCGCCATTCGAGTTATCTTGGGTAATATTTTCACCTAAAGCCGTCCCTAAGGTTTGTTTCTATCTATGGTGCTTATAAAGGACCCAAGTTCTTCTTTATCCTTCCGATGAACAAGTTCCTCTTCTTCTTGTTCTTATCAATCCAATATTGTTTTCGTTAGTGGCAGAATTTCACCTCAAGTTCTAGAGATGTTTTCCATAAGCCCACTACAAGCTTACCCTCTTCGTTGTTGTTTTCCCAACAACCCCGCGCAATCCTTTCTTGCAAGGATGCTTTCCAAGTTCAATTGTGGTAGAAGTTGTCATTTTCTTCTCCGCTCTTTTGTTCCGACAATCTACCTTTGATTCTTTCATCCGGAGGAATTGTGATGTTGCTCTTTTCTCTCATCATCTTGGATCGTGTTCTTTTCGTACTTATCCATTTAACCAGAGTGTTCTGTCCTTTTTCCTCAAGTCCTTTCGCCTTATCAAGCCTTGCATCCCTTCTCAACCGGAGTGCTGCCCAAAGTTGTTCTTCCTTGTTCCTCTTTGCTTACAGAGTGTTTTCAACTTCATTTATCTCCGTTGTATTCTTTTCTCGAAATGGTTTAACCTTTTTCAAGGTTCTTTGGTCTCACTCATTTGTCAAAGGAGCAACTTAGTTTTACCTCTCCTCTTTCTCTTACGTTGTCCCTTCGGTCCATTCTAGATCTCGGGACGAGATCCTCTCGTAGTGGTGGAGTGTTGTGACGCCCCGAGACTGATGTGCCAGGTGTCTTCCAGTTATTTCGTTGTTGTTGCCTTGTCTTTGCTTGCGTGTCATGCATTGCATATCATGTCATCATGTGCATTTCATTTGCATACATGTTCGTCTCATGCAACCGAGCATTTTCCCCCTTGTCCGTTTTGCAATCCGGCGCTCCTATGTCATTCGGTGTCCCTTTCTACCTCTTTTTGTGTGCGGGTGTTAAACGTTTTTGGATTGGACCGAGACTTGTCATGCGGCCTTGGTTTACCACCGGTAGACCGCCTGTCAAGTTTCGTTCCCTTTGGACTTCGTTTGATACTCCAACGGTTAGCCGAGGGACCGAAAAGGCCTCGCGTGTGTTGCAGCCCAACACCCCTCCAAAGTGGCCCAAAACCCACCTAAACCTCCTCCATCATCTCGGTCGTTCGATCACGATCGCGTGGTCGAAAACCGCACCTCACTTGGCCTCTCCTAGCTCCCTCTACCTATAAATATGTGTCTCCCTCCGAAAATCCCGCAGTCCAAACCCTAGATCCAACTCCCGCACGCCGCCGGACATGTCCATCCCGCCGCTGGATGTGTCCGTCGCCGCCGCCACGTTGCTCCGACCAATACCAGGCCGCCACGTCATCGCCCCCGCCCCCGCGCCCAACCAGAGCCCGCCACCTGTCCAGCGCACCGCCTCCCACCACGCCGGCCCGCGGAGCCCATCGCGGGCCCGCATGGGCCCGGTCGCCGCCGCCGCCGCCCACAGGCACGTATCCGCACCCGCCGTCGTGCCTCTCGCCGGAGCCGCCGCTCGTCGTCGCCGGCCACCGCGCCCGCGCGCCACCCGAGGCTCTCCGTTCGCCGCCGCCGCTGCTTTAGCTCGCCGACCGTCGCCTCCTCACCAAGCTCCGCGACTCCGCGCCGCCCTGTGGAGCACCGCCCAAGACCCCGCGCCCGGATCCAGACATCCACCGCAGACCCAGCGTCCTGCCGCGGCCGCCATGCCCTGCCGTCGCCGTAGCTCCGACGGGCGCCGCCGCCGCCAAGAGGGATCGGGAGGAGCCCGATCCGCTCCTCCCCGCTCGTTCGCTCGCGTGGGCCCGGCCCACCTCCTCCGCCGCTGCGAGGCCTGCCTCGCCTCCTCTACACTTGGTCCGAGCCCATGGGTGAGCAGTCCCGTCCTTTTTCCTCGCCCATGCGTCATATAACTATTCTACGCTCGGGTGTTTTTTTACTAAGTCCCCAGATGTGCATAATTTCTAGCTCTGTTCATCATGCCATAACTCTGCATCCGTAGCTCCGATTTGTGCGTGTAGCATATCAAAATGTTCGTCTCAACGAGTACATCATTTCATCTTATTGCATCATTTTCATTTGACCTCATCTCGATGCCCGAAATGCTGTTGGAAGAGGGCTATGTGAGTAATTGTCAGATCTGGTTCAGCAAATGGCATTTTGTTATTTTTGCCATGATTAATTTGTGCATGATATGATCGTGAGATCTATATGTGTTTTGTTATATGCCATGCCATCTTTGCAGTGGTGCTTGCCATGTATTTTTGTGATATTTGTGATGACTAGCACAAGCTTGCAAAGTAGCGTAATCGGTAATGCTGATTTCAGGGACTGAGAATTTCACTAAGTCCTTGTCCTGATTTTGTTGATATGCCATATGTTCATGTTGTTTCCTAGTTATCCGCGCCTCTTCTGAGGATGATCAGTAAGGATGTTTTGTTAACATTGTGGTGCTATATCCATCAATTTATTTGTTTGCATTTATGGAGCACCCTAGCTTGAGCCAATCGAGCTCTACTTTTGCTATATCGTGAATCCTGGTAGATTGTTGACTTGTTAGCGATTTTGCCGAGGATGTTGCTATTGATCCGTGCATGCTATGTTGTTGTTCTTGCCATGTCTAGCTTCTATGCCATGTATTCTTGATGGGTGTATGCTTAGTTTGTCATGCCATGCTCTGTAGTGAGTGCATCGAGCTCGTAAACATGCCTACTCGTTAACTGTTTTGCATGCTCCAGTTTTTCACGAAGTCTGAATTTGTTTATGTTTTTTCCATGTTCATGTGCTTGCAATTATATTTTCTGATCCCTTTTCGCTCAAGATCACTAAGGGAATTTTGTTAAGTGCTTTGAATAGCTTCATGCCATGCCTTGCTTTGCCATGTTAAGTTCCTGAAGGATGTAGTTTTCATGCTCTAAAGATTGCTACCTGATGATAAATTCCAGACTTGTGTTAATTTCACTAAGTCTGAAACCTGTTATCATTTGCACTTTTGCCATGCTTGTTTGAACCTGTTAATGGATGATTTAGCCATAGCTTAGTGTTCATCTTTTGTTAAGCTTCTTGAGTGTATTCCTTCCATGTATTTTGTTGCCATGTTTGAGTGCTGTAGCATATTTAACTTGATGCATTTAGATGGCTACTTGCTGTTTATCGCAGACCGGTGCCATACTTGTTTTGCTTGCCATTTCCAAACCGTGCATCCGATTCCGGTGATCTTTATATCGATTTCAACCGAAATCACCTCACCTTTCCAGTGGCACTCTTGGATTTCCAAGTTGAGGCCAGGTTCAATCATTCCTTGTCAAATCTTGCATATGCATCACATACCGCATCCCGCATATCATACCATGTTCATGTGTTGGTTGTTTACTTTGTTGTGTGCTTCTTTCCAGTGTTTGCTTCTCCGGGTTGGTTCCAATAACGTCTCGGTTGTGAGGATTCATTCGACTACGTCCGTTTAACTTCTTCATGGACTCGTTCTTCTTCCTTGCGGGATCTCAGGCAAGATGACCATACCCTCGAAATCACTTTTATCTTTGCTTGCTAGTTGCTCGCTCTTTTGCTATGCCAATGCTGCGATACCTACCACTTGCTTATCATGCCTCCCATATTGTTGAACCAAGCCTCTAACCCACCTTGTCCTAGCAAACTGTTGTTTGGCTATGTTACTGCTTTGCTCAGCCCCTCTTATAGCGTTGTTAGTTGCAGGTGAATATTGAAGTTTGTTCCTTGTTGGAACATGGAGATATTGTTCCTTGTTGGAACAGGTTTACTTGTTGGGATATCACAATATCGCTTATTTAATTAATGCATCTATATACTTGGTAAAGGGTGGAAGGCTCGACCTTATGCCTGGTGTTTTGTTCCACTCTTGCCGCCCTAGTTTCCGTCATATCGGTGTTATGTTCCCGGATTTTGCGTTCCTTACGCGGTTGGGTTATAATGGGAACCCCTTGACAGTTCGCCTTGAATAAAACTCCTCCAGCAATGCCCAACATTGGTTTTACCATTCGCCACCTAGCCTTTTCTTTCCCTTGGGTTCTGCAGACTGAAGGGTCATCTTTATTTAACCCCCCCCTGGGCCAGTGCTCCTCTGAATGTTGGTCCGACCGAGTAGACTGCGGGGCCACCTCGGGGCAACTTGAGGGTTGGTTTTACTCGTAGGATGTCTCATCTGAGTGTGCCCTAAGAACGAGATATGTGCAGCTCCTATCGGGATTTGTCGGCACATTCGAGCGGTGTTGCTGGACTTGTTTTCCCATTGTCGAGGTTGTCTTGTAACCTGCATGCTGAGCCTGATCGGATTGTCTTGGGAAAAGGAATATCGTTCGTTGACCGTGAGAGCTTGTGATGGGCTAAGTTGGGACACCCCTGCAGGGATTTGAACTTTCGATAGCCGTGCCCGCGGTTATGGGAAGATGGGAATTTGTTAATGTCCGGTTGTAGAAAACCTGAAGTTTATCTTAATTAAAACACCTCAATCGCGTGTGTAACCGTGATGGTCTCTTCTCGGAGGAGTCCGAGAAGTGAACACGGGTTTGGAGTTATGCTTGACGTTGGTTGTTCTAGGATTACTTCTTGATCATAGTTTCTCAACCGTGCTTTTGCCTTCTCTTCTCGCTCTCTTTTGCGTATATGTTAGCCACCAAATATGCTAGTCGCTTGCTGCAGCTCCACCTCATATCTTTACCTTACCCATAAGCTTAAATAGTCTTGATCGCGAGGATGTGAGATTGTTGAGTCCCCATGACTCACAGATACTTCCAAAACCAGTTTGCAGGTGCCGATGTTACCAAGCAGGTGACGCAACTGAGCTTGAGGAGGAGCTCGATGAAGTTTGTGTTCGTTTTGTTGTTCCGTTTCCAGTTGATCAGTAGTGGAGCCTAGTTGGGGTCGATCGGGGATCTGTGTAGCATTTGGGGTAGTCTTCTTTTATTTTGGTTCCGTAGTCAGACCTTGATTGTATCTGGTTGATGTAATGATATTCATGTATTGTCTGGAGTGGTGATTGTAAGCCAACTATGTATCTTTTCCCCTTATGTATTACATGGGTTGTGTGAAGATTACCTCACTTGCGACATTGCTTTCAATGCGGTTATGCCTCTAAGTCGTGCTTCGACATGTGGGAGATATAGCCGCATCGAGGGCGTTACACATCGCCACTTCACTCTTAACTGGTTTCTGTTCATTCTGCAACTCCTGTTTCGAGTTACTAAACTCAGCAACTGAACCGGTATCAAGTACCCAGGGGTTGCTACGAACACTAGTAAAGTACACATCAACAATATGTATATCATATATACCTTTGTTCACTTTGCCATCCTTCTTATCCACCAAGTATTTTGGGCACTTCAGCTTCTAGTGACCATTTCCTTTGCAGTAGAAGCACTCAGATTCAGGCTTGGGTCTAGTTTTGGGCTTCTTCATGGGAGTGGCAACTTTCTTGCCATTCTTCTTGAAGTTACGTTTCGTTCCCTTGCCCTTTCTCGGAACTAGTGGTATCGTTAACCATCAACATTTGATGCTCTTTCTTGATTTCTACCTTCGCCGATTCAGCATCACAAAGAGCTTGGGAATTGTTTTTGTCATCACTTGCATATTATAGTTCATCACAAAGTTCTAGTAGCTTGGTGATAGTGACTAGAAAACTCTATCAATCACTATCTTATCTAGAAGATTAACTCCCACTTGATTCAAGCGATTGTAGTACCCAGACATTCTGAGTACAACCTCACTGGCTGAGCTATTATCCTCCATCTTGTAGGCAAAATACTTGTCAGAGGTCTCATACTTCTTGACACAGGCATGAATCTGAAATACCAATTTTCAGCTCCTGGAACATCTCATATGCTCCGTGGCATTCAAAACGTTTTTAAAGTCCCGGTTCTAAGGAGTAAAGCATGGCACACTAAACTATCAAGTAGTCATCATATCGATCTTTCAGAACATTCATAATGTCTGCATCTGCTCCTGCAACAGGTTTCTCACCTAGCGGTGCATCAAGGACATAATTCTTCTGTGCATCAAGGAGGATAATCCTCAGATCACGAACCCAGTCTGCATCATTTCTACTATCATGTTCCAACTTAGTTTTCTCTAGGAACATATAAAAATATATATGAGCTATATCGCAAGCTATTGATCTACAACATAGATATGCAAAACTATCAAGACTAAGTTCGTGATAAATTAAGTTCAATTAATCAAATTACTCGAGAACTCCCACTTAGATAGACATCCCTCAAGTCATCTAAATGATACGTGATCCAAATCAACTAAACCATGTCCGATCATCACGTGAGATGGAGTAGTCATCAATGGTGAACATCTCTATGTTGATCATATCTACTATATGATTCATGTTCGACCTTTCGGTCTCCAGTGTTCCGAGGCCATATCTGTACATGCCAGGCTCGTCATGTTTAACCCGAGTATTCCGCATGTGCAAAACTGTCTTGCACCCATTGTATGTGAACGTAGAGTCTATCACACCCGATCATCATGTGGTGTCTCAACACGACGAACTGTCGCAATGGTGCATACTCGGGGAGAACACTTTTACCTTGAAATTTAATGAAGGGATCATCTTATAATGGTACCGCCGTACTAAGCAAAATAAGATGCATAATAGATAAACATCACATGCAATCAAAATATGTGACATGATATGGCCATCATCATCTTGTGCTTTTGATCTCCATCTCCAAAGCATGTTCATGATCTCCATCGTCACCGGCTCAACACCTTGATCTCCATCGTAGCATCATGGTTGTCTCGCCAACTATTGCTTCTACAATTACCGCTAACGCATAGTGATAAAGTAAAGCAATTACATGGCGTTTGCATTTCATAAAATAAAGAGACAACCATAAGGCTCCTACCAGTTGTCAGATATCTTACAAAACATGATCATCTCATACAATAACATTTATCACATCATGTCTTGACCATATCGCATCACAACAAGCCCTGCAAAAACAAGTTAGACACCCTCTACTTTGTTGTTGCAAGTTTTACCTGGCTTTTATGGGCTTCTAGCAAGAACTGTTCTTACCTACGCATCAAAACCATAATGGTGATTTATCAAGTTTGTTGTTTTAACCTTCAACAAGGACCAGCCACAGTCAAATTCGATTCAACTAAAATAGGAGAAACAGACACCCACTAGCCACCTTTATACAAAACTAGTTGCATGTCTGTCGGTGGAACCGGTCTCATGAATGTGGCCATGTAAGGTTGGTCTGGGATGCTTCATCCAACAATACCGCCGAATCAAAATATGACATTGGTGGTAAGCAGTATGACGCCCACTGCCCACAACTCTTTGTGTTGTACTCGTGCATATCATCTACGCATAGACCTGGCTCGGATGGAACTATTGGGAAACGTAGCATGCAATTTCTAAAAAATTCCTATGCTCACGCAAGATCTATCTAGGAGATGCATAGTAACGAAAGGGGGAGAGTGTGTCTACATACCCTCATATACCGAAAGTGGAAGAGTTTGACAACGCGGTTGATGCAGTCGAACTTCTTCTAGATCCGACCGATCAAGCACAAGTGTGGTAAAAGGATAGTAACATTGTCCCTTCTCTCTTTTTCTCTCATTTTTTATTTTTGCATTTTTATGGCCTCTTTTTCTTTTTTTCATCCGGAGTCTCATCCCTACTTGTGGGGGAATCATAGTCTCCATCATCCTTTCCTCACTTGGGACAATGCTCTAACAATGATGATCATCACAGTTTTATTTACTTACAACTCAAAAATTACAACTCGATACTAGAACAAAATATGACTATAGGTCAATGCCTCCGGCGGTGTACCGGGATGTGCAATGACTCATGAGTGACATGTATGAAAGAGTTATGAAGGTGGCTTTGCCACAAATACGATGTCAACTACATGATCATGCAAAGCAATATGACAATGATGGAGCGTGTCATAGTAAATGGAACGGTGGAAAGTTGCATGGCAATATATCTCGGACTGGCTATGGAAATGCCATAATAGGTATGTATGGTGGCTGTTTTGAGGAAGGTATATGGTGGGTGTATGGTACCGGCTAAAGTTGCGCGGTACTAGAGAGGCTACCAATGGTGGAAGGGTGAGAGTGCGTATAATCCATGGACTCAACATTAGTCATAAAGAACTCACATACTTATTGCAAAAATCTATTAGTTATCAAAACAAATTACTATGCGCATGCTCCTAGGGGGATAGATTGGTAGGAAAATACCATCGCTCGTCCCCGACCGCCACTCATAAGGAGGACATGTTGGAAATATGCCCTAGAGGCAATAGTAAAAGTATTATTATTATATTTCCTTGTTCATGATAATTGTCTTTTATTCATGCTATAACTGTATTATCCGGAAATCGTAATACACGTGTGAATACATAGACCACAATATGTCCCTAGTGAGCCTCTAGTTGACTAGCTCGTTATGATCAACAGATAGTCATGGTTTCCTGGCTAAGGACATTGGATGTCGTTGATAACGGGATCACATCATTAGGAGAATGATGTGATGGACAAGACCCAATCCTAAGCCTAGCACAAAGATCGTGTAGTTCGTATGCTAGAGCTTTGCCAATGTCAAGTATCTCTTCCTTTGACCATGAGATCGTGTAACTCCCGGATACCGTAGGAATGCTTTGGGTGTACCAAACGTCACAACGTAACTGGGTGGCTATAAAGGTGCATTACAGGTATCTCCGAAAGTGTCTGTTGGGTTGGCACGAATCGAGACTGGGATTTGTCACTCCGTGTAAACGGAGAGGTATCTCTGGGCCCACTCGGTAGGACATCATCATATGCGCAATGTGACCATGGAGTTGATCACGGGATGATGTGTTACGGAACGAGTAAAGTGACTTGCCGGTAACGAGATTGAACAAGGTATCGATATACCGACGATCGAATCTCGGGCAAGTAACATACCGATAGACAAAGGGAATTGTATACGGGATCGATTGAGTCCTTGACATCGTGGTTCATCCGATGAGATCATCGTGGAACATGTGGGAGCCAACATGGGTATCCAGATCCCGCTGTTGGTTATTGACCGGAGAATGTCTCGGTCATGTCTGCATGTCTCCCGAACCCGTAGGGTCTACACACTTAAGGTTCGATGACGCTAGGGTTATAAAGGAAGCTTGTATGTGGTTACCGAATGTTGTTCGGAGTCCCGGATGAGATCCCGGACATCACGAGGAGTTCCGGAATGGTCCGGAGGTAAAGATTTATATATAGGAAGTCCTGTTTCGGCCATCGGGACAAGTTTCGGGGTCATCGGTATTGTACCGGGACCACCGGAAGGGTCCCGGGGGCCCACCGGGTGGGGCCACCTGCCCCGGGGGGCCACATGGGCTGTAGGGGGTGCGCCTTGGCCTACATGGGCCAAGGGCACCAGCCCCAAGAGGCCCATGCGCCTAGGGAACCCTAGAGGGAAGAGTCCTCGAGGGGGAAGGCACCTCCGAGGTGCCTTGGGGAGGATGGACTCCTCCCCCCCTCTTGGCCGCACCCTTTTCTTGGAGTAGGGGGCAAGGCTGCGCCTCCCCCCTCTCCCCTTCCCCTATATATAGTGGAGGGGAGGGAGGGCATCCATACCTGAGCCTTTGGCGCCTCCCTCCCTCCCGTGACACCTCCTCCTCTCCCGTAGGTGCTTAGCGAAGCCCTGCAGGATTGCCACGCTCCTCCATCACCACCACGCCGTTGTGCTGCTGCTGGATGGAGTCTTTCTCAACCTCTCCCTCTCTCCTTGCTGGATCAAGGCGTGGGAGACGTCACCGGGCTGTACGTGTGTTGAACGCGGAGGTGCCGTCCGTTCGGTACTAGGATCATCGGTGATCTGAATCACGACGAGTACGACTCCATCAACCCCGTTCACTTGAACGCTTCCGCTTAGCGATCTACAAGGGTATGTAGATGCACTCTCTTTCTACTCGTTGCTGGTCTCTCCATAGATAGATCTTGGTGACACGTAGGAAAATTTTGAATTTCTGCTACGTTCCCCAACAGGACAATCAATAAATAAATCATGCTCCGACTTCATCCCATAACGGTTCACCATACGTTCATGCTACGGGAATCACAAACTTTAGAACAAGTATTTATCAAATTCACAACTACTCAACTATCATGACTATAATATCACCATCACCATACCTCAAAACAATTATCAAGTATCAAACTTCTCATAGTATTCAATGCACTTTTTTGAAAGTTTTTATTATACCCATCTTGGATGCCTATCATATTAGGACTAATTTTATAGCCTAAGCAAATTACCATGCTATTCTAAAAGACTCTCAAAATAATATAAGTGAAGCATGCTAGATCAATAATTTCTATAAAATAAAACCACCACCGTGCTCTTAAAAAGACATAAGTGAAGCACTAGAGCAAAATTATCTAGCTCAAAAGATATAAGTGAAGCACATAGAGTATTCTAATAAATTCCGATTCATGTGTGTCTCTCCCAAAAGATGTGTACATCAAGGATTATTGTGGTAAACTAAAAAGCAAAGACTCAAATCATACAAGACGCTCCAAGCAAAACACCTATCATATGGTGAATAAAAATATAGCCTCAAGTAAAGTTACCGATGGACGAAGACGAAAGAGGGGATGCCTTCCGGGGCATACCCAAGCTTAGGATTTTGGTTATCCTTGAATTTTACCTTGGGATGCCTTGAGCATCCCAAATCTTAGGATCTTTCCACTCCTTATTCCATAATCCATCAAATATTTACCCAAAACTTGAAAACTTCATAACACAAAACTCAACAGAAAATCTCATGAGCTCCATTAGTATAAGAAAACAAACCACCACTTCAAGGTACTGTAATGAACTCATTATTTATTTATATTTGTGTTAAACCTACTGTATTATAACTTCTCTATAGTTCATACCCCCTGATACTAGCCATAGATTCATCAAAATAAGCAAACAACACACGAAAAACAGAATCTATCAAAAACATAACAGTCTATAGTAATCTTTAGGTTTCGAATACTTATCTAACCCCAAAAATTCTAAAATAAATTGGTGGACGTGAGTAATTTGCCTATTAATCATCTTCAAAAAGAATCAACCTAATCTCACTCTCCAGTAAAAAAATGGCAGCAAATCTCGTGAGCGCTAAAGTTTATGTTTTTTACAGCAAGATCGCAAAGACTTCCCCCATATCTTCCCAAAGGTTCTACTTGGCACAAACACTAATTAAAATACAAAAAGCACAATCATAACAGAGTCTAGATGAATTATTTATTACTAAACATGTACAAAAAGCAAGGAACAAAAATAAAATTGGGTTGCCTCCCAAGAAGCGCTATCGTTTAACGCCCCTGGCTAGGCATAAAGGCAAGAATAGATCTAGGTATTGTCATCTTTGGTATGCAATCCATAAGTGGCTCTCATAATATATTCATAAGGTAATTTAATTTTCTTTCTAGGAAAGTGTTCCATGCCTTTCCTTAACGTAAATTGGAATCTAATATTTCCTTCTTTCATATCAATAATTGCACCAATCGTTCTAAGGAAAGGTTTACCAAGAATAATAGGACATGTAGGATTGCAATTTATATCAAGAACAATGAAATCTACAGGAACATAATTCCTATTTCCAACAATAAGAACATCATTAATACTTCCCATAGGTTTCTTAATGGTGGAATCCGCAAGATGCAAATTTAAAGAAAAAACATCAAATTCGTGGAAACCTAACACATCACACAATGTTTTTGGAATCATGGAAACATTAGCACCCAAATCACATAAAGCATAACACTCATGATCTTTAATATTAATTTTAATAGTAGGCTCCCACTCACCATAAAGTTTTCTAGGGATATAGACTTCTAATTCAAGTTTCTCTTCATGAGATTGCATTAAAGCATCAACGATATGTTTAGTAAAAGCTTTATTTTGACTATAAGCATGAGGAGAATTTAACATGGATTGCAACAAGGAAATACAGTCTATTAAAGAACAATTATCACAATTAAATTCATTGAAATCCAAAATAGTGGGTTCATTACTATGTAAAGTTTTGACCTCTTCAATCCCACTTTTACCAAATTTTGCATCAAGATCTAAAAACTCAGAATCATTGGGACGCCCCTTAGCTAAAGTTGACTCATCTCCAGTCCCATCATTATCAAGATTCATGTTGCAAAACAAAGATTTAATTGGAGATACATCAATCACTTTTAGATCTTCATCATTATTATCATGAAAACTAGAAGAACACGCTTTCATAAAGCAATCTTTTTTAGCATGCATCCTAGTGGTTCTTTCTTTGCACTCATCAATGGAAATTCTAATGGCTTTGAGAGACTCCTTGATATCATGCTTAGGTGGAATAGATCTAAGTTTCAAAGAATCAACATCAAGAGAAGTTCTATCCACGTTTCTAGCCAACTCATCAATCTTAGGCAATTTTTCTTCAATCAAAGCATTGAAATTCTTTTGCGAGCTAATAAATTCTTTAACACTATTCTAAAAATCAGAGGGCATCTTATTAAAACTTCCATAAGAGTTGTTGTAGGAATTACCATAATTATTAGAGGAATTACTAGGAAGCAGCCTAGGACTAAAATTTCCTCTATACGCGTTGTTACCAAAATTGTTCCTACCAACAAAATTCACATCCATAGATTCATTATTATTCTCAATCAAAGTAGACAAAGTCATATCATGAGGATCAATAGGAGAACTCTTATTAGCAAACAATTTCATAAGTTCATCCATCTTTCTGCTCAAAACATTAATCTCTTCTATCACATGAACTTTTTTACTAGTAGATCTTTTGGTGTGCCATTGAGAATAATTACCATAATATTATCTAGAAGTTTAGTAGATTCTCCTAAAGTGATTTCCATAAAAGTGCCTCCCGCGGCCGAATCTAAAAGATTTCTAGAAGCAAAATTCAATCTGGCATAATTTTTTTGTATAATCATCCATAATTTGAAACCATGAGTAGGGCAATTACGAAGCATTGATTTCATCCTCTCCGAAGCTTGTGCAACATGTTCATGGTCAAGTTGCTTAAAATTCATAATATTGTTTCTAAGAGAGATGATCTTAGCGGGAGGAAAATACTTAGAGATAAAAGCATCTTTGCACTTATTCCATGAATCAATACTATTTTTACGAAAAGAAAGAACCAAGTTTTAGCACGATCTCTAAGCGAAAATGGAAATAGCTTCAATTTAACAATATCATTATCCACGTCTTTATTCTTTTCAATATCACACAAATCAACAAATTTGTTTAGATGGGTAGCGGCATCTTCACTAGAAAGGCCAGAGAATTGATCTTTCATGACAAGATTTAGCAAAGCAGCATTAATTTCACAAGATTTAGCATCGGTAAGAGGAAGAATCGGAGTACTAAGAAAATCATTGTTGTTGGTATTGGAAAAGTCACACAATTTAGTATTGTCTTGAGCCATCGTGACAAACAATCAATCCAACACACAAGCACACAAGAAGCAAGCGAAAGAAGGCAAATGGAAAAAGGGCGAATGGAAAAGAGGCGAATAAAATGGCAAGGGTGAAGTGGGGGAGAGGAAAACGAGAGGCAAATGGCAAATAATGTAATGCGATGGATAAGAGTGTGTGATGGGTACTTGGTATGCCTTGACTTGTGTGTAGATCTCCTCGGCAACGGCGCTAGAAATGGCTTGTTGACGGGAGATCAAATCTTGACTTGACTTGGTGCAACCTCCTCGGCAACGGCGCCAGAAATCCTTCTTGCTACCTCTTGAGAATGCGTTGGTTTTCCCTTGAAGAGGAAAGGGTGATGCAGCAAAGTAGCGTAAGTATTTCCCTCAGTTTTGAGAACCAAGGTATCAATCCAATAGGAGACTACACCCAAGTCCCTCGTACCTGCAGAAAAAATCAAGAACCTTGCAACCAATGCGATAAAGGGGTTGTCAGTCCCTTCACGTCCACTTGCAAAAGTGAGTTCTGATAAAGATAATAAGATAAATATTTTTGGTATTTTTGTTGTATAGATTGAAAAGTAAAGCTTGCGAAATAAACGGCGACAGAAATAGCTAGTTGTTGGGAGAATAATATAATGGAGAATAGACTCGGGCGCCATAGGTTTCACTAGTGGCTTCTCTCAAGATAGCATAATCTACGGTGGGTGAACAAATTACTGTGGAGCAATTGATAGAAAAGGAATAATTTTGAGAATATCTAGGCATGATCATGTATATAGGCATCACGTCCGTGACAAGTAGACCGAAACGATTATGCATCTACTACTATTACTCCACACATCGACCACTATCCAGCATGCATCTAGAATATTAAGTTCATAAGAACAGAGTAACGCATTAGGCAAGAGGACATGATGTAGAGGGATAAACTCAAGCAGTATGATAGAAACCCCATCTTTTTATCCTCGATGGCAACAATACAATATGTGCCTTGCTCCCCCTGCTGTCACTGGGAAAGGACACCGCAAGATTGATCCCAAAGCTAAGCACTTCTCCCATTGCAAGAAAGATCAATCTAGTAGTCCAAACCAAACTGATAATTCGAAGAGACTTGCAAAGATATTTAAATCATGCATAAAAGAATTCAGAAAAGAATCAAATATTGTTCATATATAATCTTGATCATAAACCCACAATTCATCGGATCTCGACAAACACACCGCAAAAGAATTACATCGAATAGATCTCCGAAAGAATCGAGGAGAACTTTGTATTGAGATCCAAACAGAGAGAAGAAGCCATCTAGCTAATATCTATGGACCCGAAGGTCTGTGGCAAACTACTCACACATCATCGGAGAGGCCATGGAGTTGATGTAGAGGCCCTCGGTGATCGATTCCCCCTCCAGCGGAGCACCGGAAAAGGCCCCAAGATGGGATCTCACGGGTACAGAAGGTTTCGGTGGTGTAAATAGGGTTTCGTGGTGCTCCTGGATGTTTTCAGAGTATATATATATATATATATATATATATATATATATATATATATATAGGAGGAAGAAGTAGGTCGGTGGAGCTGCGAGGGGCCAACAATGGTGGGGGCGCGCCCTCCTGCCTCGTGGCCTCCTCGCTTCTTTCTGGATGTCCACTCCAAGTCTCCTGGATCATGTTTGTTCAAAAATAACTTTCATTCCATTTCGATTCCGTTTGATATTCCTTTTCTGCGAAACACTGAAATAGGCAAAAAAATAGCAATTTTCACTGGGCCTTTGGTTAGTAGATTAGTCCCAAAAATAATATAAAAAGTTATATTAAAGCCCATTAAACATCCAAAACAAATAATATAATAGCATGGAACAATCAAAAATTATAGATACGTTGGAGATGTATCAGCGGTCATTGCCGCGCACAGCCCTTGCTTCTTGAAGCTCCTGGGTGGCCGTGATGATGAACTCCTGAGCGTCGGGTGCTCCTTGCCTGGTGGCCTCCTGAGGGAAACGTGCTTCAACGCACGCCTCCACGTGGTGCCCGAGCGCCTCCCTCATGATGTTGGCCAGGTCTGAGGCCCTCTAGAAGAGAGCCCCTGAGCCTCGCCCGAGGAGGGCGCCGGGCGCGCCTTCCTATGCGAGGGAGGGAGGCGCCCCAGGTGCGGGTGCTGATCCTGAGGCGGCGCCACTAGAGACACCGCCCCCTGAGGCCTTGTGCGGAGTAGCTGCTTCTTCTTCTTAGGGATGGCCTCAGGAGGGTACTGCATGCCCTCGCTGTCAGGGTCTTCAATTGTCGTGTCTTGGAAGGCATGCTCGAGGGAGCACACCGCATCTCTTTCTTCGCAGGGGACTATGATGATTCTGCCGCTTCCTGGCATCTTGAGGACGTTGTAGCCATGGTGGGTCACTGCCATGAACTTGGCTAATGCTGGGTACCCGAGGATGGCATTGTAGGCAGACGGGATATGGGCGACGTCGAAGTCGATGAGCTCGGTGTGGTATTTGTCGTGCTGGCCGAAGGTGTCAGGGAGACGAACTTGCCCTATCGGGGTGGTGGAGCCGTCGGTCACTCCTGAGAAGGGCTCGGTAGGCTGTAGCTGATCATAGGACACTTGAAGGCTCTCGAACGTCTCGACGGACATGCCACTGAGCCCTGCGCCATCGTCTATGAGGGTCTTGGTGACTTGGACATTGCTGATGACGGGTGAACAGAGCATCAGGAGGACACCGGCGGTCACCGCACATTTGAGCTGGTCCGCCGAGCTGAAGGTGACGGCGTACTTGGACCACCTGAGCGGGCGCGTGGCCTCGAGCCTGGGGAGGGCCGCGTTCACCTCACAAGCAAACTGCTTGAAGATGCGCTGGGAAGCTGGGGCCTAAGCACCGCCCAAGATGCAAGCGATGGCACGTGGCTCCTAGAAGCCCCCAGCACCCTCGTCCTGATGGTGGTCGTCATTCCTTCTTGGTGGTGGCGGAAGTGGAGGGAGGCCAGGATTTCCCTGAGGATGGTCCTCGCAAGGCTGGTCGCGCCAGGCGCCCTCATGAGGCTGCTCCTACCAGTGGTCCTCACGAGGCCGGTCGCGCTACTCCTGACGGGGGCCGCGATCGTCCCAGCGTCCTCCACTTCGTCCTCCTCCTCAGCCATAGCCTCGGTCACTGTGCTCGGGCACTACAAGAAATATGTCAACTTGTGACCTTCTGTCAGTGACCCTGGAAGGGTTGGTCATAAATCTACGACCATTTGAGACCAATTGGTCAAAAGCTGTTCGAGGGGCTCCAAACCCTAAACTATAATGACCATTTTGGTCAGAAAGGTCGTAATTTCCTTACACAAAATGGTCTTGAAGCAGACATCACTGGTCCGCTGCCTTATTTCTAGCTGATCACGACCAATATAGATGGTCATAATCTTGTAAATTGTGGTGGATTGCTATGACTAGACGCCACCTCATCAGTTTTGCCTATGTGTCGTGTCCATGTGTCAATTTTTGCCCTAGGTTGTGAAGCAACCTATATTTCTATCATTCCCAAAATTCCCAAAAAAATTGGTCATCATTTACTATCCAAATCATTGGCTCATGACAATATTCAACTCCATTTGCCTGGTAAATCTTCCTCGGCAAATTTCCAAAGTTTTTGTTCAGCTTGAACTATTGTGAAGGAAGTACTAGCTAGGCATATCCTAATGAGCTGAATTTTTTCCACATCTTCTATATACCCAAATCATAGCTCTCCACAAAATTTGAGCCCCATCTAACAATACATGTGAGCTCTGCATCCAATCATTGTTTCTGGTGATATTTTCAGTTTGTGAAGCAACTATATTTTATATTAATTTATAATTGCTGAAAATTTACCACGACATGACCGTGCCTATAGAACCTCCCTCCCCCAAATTTTAACTCATTTATTCTAGCCAATTTCCCTCGGCATTTTTCCCAATTTTCTGTTCAACGGAGAGCATTGTGAAGGAAGTACCATTTTTATTTATCCGAAAGGTATGAAAATTTTAAAGTGACTTCATATGCCCAAATTATCATCCTCCTCCAAATTTCAGATCAATCCAGTCATTCATTTGAGTCTAGCTTCAACATTCATATTTCTGTCCAGTGTGGTACGTTACAAAGCAAGTGACACTTAGGCTCCTCCATTTGAGCAGCAAATTTTCCAAGATAGTGTCCTTAGTGAAGGAAATATGCCCCAGAGGCAATAATAAAGTTATTATTTATTTCCTTATATCATGATAAATGTTTATTATTCATGCTAGAATTGTATTAACCGGAAACTTAGTACATGTGTGAATACATAGACAAAGAGAGTGTCACTAGTATGCCTCTACTTGACTAGCTCGTTAATCAAAGATGGTTAAGTTTCCTAGCCATGGACAAGAGTTGTCATTTGATGAACGGGATCACATCATTAGAGAATGATGTGATTGACTTGACCCATCCGTTAGCTTAGCACGATGATCGTTTAGGTTGTTGCTATTGCTTTCTTCATAACTTCTACATGTTCCTATGACTATGAGATTATGCAACTCCCGGAAACTGGAGGAACAGTTTGTGTGCTACCAAACATCATAACGTAACTGGGTGATTATAAAGGTGCTCCACAGGTGTCTCCGATGGTGTTTGTTGAGTTGGCATGCAACCAATATGAGCATCCAGGTTCCGCTGTTGGTTATTGACCGAAGATGAGTCTCGATCATGTCTACATAGTTCTCGAACCGCGTAGGGTCCGCACGCTTAATGTTCGGTGATGACCGGTATTATGAGTTTATGTGTTTTGATGTACCGAAGGTAGTTCGGAGTCCTAGATGAGATAGGGGACATGGCGAGGAGTCTCGAAATGCTCGATACGTAAAGATCGATATATTGGACGACTATATTCGGACATCAGAAAGGTTCCGAGTGATTCGGGTATTTTTCGGAGTACGGGAGAGTTACGGGAATCTGCTGGGGAGTATATGGGCCTTATTGGGCTTTAGGGGAAAGAGAGAGGGGAGGCTGCACGGCCACCACAAGGCTTAGTCTGAATTGGAGTAGGGGGAGGGGCGGTGCCCCCTCCTTCCTTCTCTCCTACTCCTACTACATGGAAGGGGGAGAATCCTACTTCCGGTGTGAGTAGGACTCCCCAGGGCGCGCCATAGTAGAGGTCCGGCCCTCCCCCTCCTACACTCCTTTATATATGGGGGAGGGTGTGGCACCCCATGGACACACAAGTTGATCAGTTGATCTTTTAGCCGTGTGCGGTGCCCCCCTCAACAATAATCCACCTCAGTCATATCATAGCGGTGCTTAGGCGAAGCCCTGCGTCGGTAGCATCATCATCACCGTCATCACGCCGTCGTGCTGACGGAACTCTCCCTCGAAGCTTTGCTGGATCGGAGTTCGTAGGACGTCACCGAGATGAACGTGTGCTGAACTCGGAGGTGTCGTACGTTCGGTACTTGGATCAGTCAGATCGTGAAGACGTATGAGTACATCAACCGCGTTCTCATAACGCTTCCGCTTACGGTCTACGAGGGTATGTGGACGACACTCTCCCCTCTCGTTGCTATGCTTCACCATGATCTTGCGTATGTGTAGGATTTTTTTGAAATTACTACGTTCCCCAGCAGTGGCATCCGAGCCTGGTCTATGCGTAGATGTTATATGCACGAGTAGAACACAAAGGAGTTGTGGGCGTGGGTATATACATATTGCTTGTCATCACTAGTTGTTTCTTGATTCAGCGGTATTGTTGGATGAAGCGGCCTAGACCGACTTTACGCGTACGCTTACACGAGACTGGTTCTACCGACGTGTTTCGCACATACGTGGCTGGTGGGTGTCAGTTTCTCCAACTTCAGTTTAATCGGATTCAATGAACAGGGTTCTTTCTGAAGATCAAAAAGCAATCACTATACCGCGTTGTGGTTTCTGATGCGTAGGTAAGAACGGTTCTTGCTCAGCCTGTAGTAGCCACGTAAAACTTACAACAACGAAGTAGAGGATGTCTAACTTGTTTTTGCAGGGCATATTGTGATGTGATATGGTCAAGACATGATGAGATATAAATTGTTGTATGAGATGATCATGTTTTGTTGAAGTTATCGGGAACTGGCATAAGCCTTATGGTTGTCTCTTTATTGCATAAGATGCAAGCGCCAAATAATTGCTTTACTTTATCGCTATGCGATAGCAATAGTTGCAAGAGCAATAGTTGGCGAGACGACCATGTGACAACACGTTGATAGAGATCAAGATGATGGAGATCATGGTGTCATGCCGGTCAAAGGCGCAAGATGATCATGGCCATATCATGTCACATATTTTGATTGCATGTGATGTTTATCCTTTATGCATCTTATTTTGCTTTAGTTCGGCGGTAGCATTATAAGATGATCTCTCACTAAATTTCAAGGTACAAGTGTTCTCCCTGAGTATGCACCGTTGCCAAAGTTCATCGTGCCGAGACACCACGTGATGATCAGGTGTGATAAGCTCTACGTTCACATACAAAGGGTGCAAGCCAGTTTTGCACATGTAGAAATACTCGGGTTAAACTTGACGAGCCTAGCATATGCAGATATGGCCTCGAAACACTGAGACCGAAAGGTCGAGTGTGAATCATATAGTAGATATGATCAACATAGTGATGTTCACCATTGAAAACTACTCCATCTCACGTGATGTTCAGACATGGTTTAGTTGATATGGATCACGTGATCACTTAGATGATTAGAGGGATGTCTATCTAAGTGGGAGTTCTTTAGTAATATGATTAAATTGAACTTTAATTTATCATGAACTTAGTCCTGATAGTATTTGCATATCTATGTTGTAGATAAATTGCTTGCGATGCAGCTCCCTGTTTATTTTTTATATGTTCCTAGAGAAAAATAAGTTGAAAGATATAAGTAGCAATGATACAGACTAGCTCCGTGATCTGAGGGTTATCCTCATTGCTGCACATAAGTATTATGTCCTTGATGCACCGCTAGGTGACAGACCTATTGCAGGAGCAGATATACATTATGAACGTTTGACAAAGCTCGGTATGATGACTACTTGATAGTTTAGTGCACCATGCTTTACAGCTTAGAACTGGGACTTCAAAAACGTTTTGAATGCCACGAAGCATATAAGATGTTCCAAGAGCTGAAATTGATATTTCAGACTCATGCCCGAGTCGAGAGGTATGAGACCTCTGACAAGTACTTTGCCTACAAGATGGAGGAGAATAACTCAACCAATGAGCATGTGCTCAGATTGTCTGAGTACTACAATCACTTGAATCAAGTGGGAGTTAATCTTCCAGATAAGATAGTGATTGACTGAGTTCTGTACTCACTATCACCAAGTTACTAGAACTTCGTGATGAACTATAATATGCAAGGGATAACGGAAATGATTCCCAAGATCTTCATGATGCTAAAATCGATGAAGGTAGAAATCAAGAAAAGTATCAAGTATTGATGGTTGAAAAGATCACTAGTTTCAAGTAAAAGGGCAAGGGAAAGAAATGGAACTTCAAGAATAATGGAAAGCAAGTTGCCACTCCCATGAAGAAGCCCAAAGCTAGACCCAATCATGAAACTGAGTGCTTCTACTACAAAGGAAATGGTCACTCGAAGTGGAACTGCCCTAGATACTTGGTGGATAAGAAGGATGGCAAAGTGAACAAAGGTATAATTGATATACCTGATGTGTACTTTACTAGTGTTTATAGCAAACCCCTCGGTATTTGATACTGGTTTAGTTGATAAAAGTAGTAACTCAAAATGGAAGTTGCAAAATAAACAGAGACTAGTTAAGGGTGAGGTGATGATGTGAGTTGGAAGTGATTCCAAGGTTGATAAGATCACCATCGCACAGTCCCTTTACCTTCGGGATTAGTGTTGAACCTAAAATAAATGTTATTTGGTGTTTGCGTTGAGCATAATAGATTGGATCATGTTTATTGCAAAATGGTTATTTATTTAAGACAAAGAATAATTGTTATTCTGTTTACATGAATAAAACCTTCTGAGGTCATACACCCAAGGTGAATGGTTTATTGAATCTCGATCGTAGTGATACACATATTCATAATATTGAAACCAAAAGATGCAAAGTTAATAATGATAGTGCAACTTATATGTGGCACTGCCATTTAGGTCATATTGTTGTAAAGCGCATGAAGAAACTCCATGCTGATGGGCTTTTGGTATCCCTTGATTATTGATGAGCACATGGGTACATCATACATGACATTTCAGAAAAATGCACAATTTAGTTGGAAAGAATTACTAAGCCGAATCAAGCAAACACATGGCCAGGTGAACCCTAACTTAAGGTCATACCGCAATCTTGAAAACATGGCTGCACTTTCATTTCCAGTGTTATCGGTTGAACTTAGGTATCACATGGAAGTAGTCCAACAACTTACGAGCTCTTGAAGCAACCGGTTTGGAGGAACAAGTTTGGAGGAAACAAGTTTCAAGTGAAGTTGATGTTGTCAGTTTTTACCTCTAATGTTTTGGTGTGCCACACCCATATGGTGGAGAGACGGGGCCATAGGGGTACATCAACAGAAGCTACATCAAATTATCTTTCCAATGCAAAAAACCTCACATCATTTGGAGTTGTGAGTCAAAACTTCTAGTCATTCTCGTGGAAGGTGTCCAGGCTGTTAAGACTTCGCGAATTTCCGAGGAGCTCTGCAACAACTCCCAAAGTTGACTGCTTATTCACCCAAGGAAGCCATGCAAATCTGCTTACTTTTGAAACCATTTTCACACCTACCTAAGGGGGGTTGTCCCTGCTATAAAACCCCATCTCCCCCATCCTCTAGAAAACCTTTTGTCAAACCATTCAGCTACAAGCTTATGCAGCAAGACTGCTAGAGAGATCCGAGAGATCTTGCTACCTTTGCTCTTGTGAGTTCATTCGGATTCCCGAGAAGGCGCCTCTGGTTCCCCCTAGTTCGTGCTCTACGGTTCAGGCCGTTTTGTGTGGATTAGTCCCAGTTTGTGGTTCTGTGATTGTTCGGACAGCGGGTTGGAGTTCTTGTAGCTTCGGTCAGCCATCCCCAGCGTACGGGTTGCATCCAACCTTAGCAGGTATAAAGCTAGTTATCCCGGTTGCTTGCAGCTTGTTATCCCTCCCGATTCGATCCTACGACGTGAAGATCGGGCCACCCTCGGGCGTGAACTCGTTCATCGGGTTCCCACCTATCAATTATGAATCATTTGATGCTTGCGAACCATGCCTCGTGGGTAAGATGACTAAAACTCCGTTCTCCAGAACAATGGAGCAAGCAACTAACTTATTGTAAATAATACATATTGATGTATGCAATCCGATGAGTGTTGAGGCTCGTGGCGGGTATCATTATTTTCTGACCTTCGAAGATGATTTGAGCAGATGTGGGTATATCTACTTGATGAAACATAAATCTGAAACATTTGAAAAGTTCGAAGAATTTCAGAGTGAAGTGGAAAATCATTGTAACAAGAAAATAAAGTTTCTGCGATCTGATCGTGGAGGAGAATATTTAAGTTACGAGTTTGTTCTTCATTTGAAACAATGCGGAGTAGTTTCACAACTCATGCCACCTGGAACACCACAACGTAATGGTGTGTCCGAACGTCATAACCATATTTTATTAGATATGGTGTGATCTATGATGTCTCTTACCGATTTATCACTATCATTTTGGGGTTATGCATTAGAGACAATTGCATTCACGTTATATAGGGCACCATCTAAATCCGTTGAGACGACACCATATGAACTGTGGTTTAGTAAGAATCCTAAGTTGTCGTTTCTCAAAGTATGGGGCTTTGATGCTTATGTGAAAAGGTTTCAACCTGATAAGCTCGAACCCAAATAGGAGAAATGCGTCTTCATAGGATACCCAAAGAAAACTGTTGGGTACACCTTCTATCACAGATCCAAAGGCAAGATATTTGTTTCTAAGAATGGGTCCTTTCTAGAGAAGAAGTTTCTCTCGAAAGAAGTGAGTGGGATGAATGTAGAACTTGATGAGGTAATTGTACCTTCTCCCGAATTGGAAAGTAATTCATCACAGAAATCAGTTCTAGTGATTCCTACACCAATTAGTGAGGAAGTTAATGATGATGATCATGAAACTTCAGATCAAGTTACTACCAAACCTCGTAGGTCAACCAGAATATGGTCCGCACCAGAGTGGTACGGTAATCCTTTTTGGAAGTCATGTTACTAGACCATGACGAACCTACGAACTATGAGGAAGGGATGATGAGCCCAGATTCCACGAAATGGCTTGAGGCCATGAAATCTGAGATGGGATCCATGTATGAGAACAAAGAATGGACTTTGATTGACTTGCCCGATGATCGACGAGTCATTAAGAATAAATGGATTTTCAAGAGGGAGACGGACACTGATAATAGTGTTACTATCTACGAAGCTCGAATTGTCGCAAAAATGTTTTCGACAAGTTCAAAGTGTTGACTAAGATGAGATTTTCTCACTCATATCTATGCTTAAAAGTCTGTCCGAATCATGTTAGCAGTTGCCGCATTTTATGAAATCTAGCAAATGGATGTCAAAACTGCATTCCTTAATGGATTTCTCAAGGACGAGTTGTATATGGTGCAACCAGAATGTTTTGTCGATCCTAAAGGTGCTAACAAAGTGGGCAAGCTCCAGCGATCCATCTATGGACTGGTGCAAGCACCTCGGAGTTGGAATATATACTTTGATAAAGTGATCAAAGCATATGGTTTCATACAGACTTGCGGTGAAGCCTGTATTTACAAGAAAGTGAGTGGGAGCCCGACAACATTTTTGATAAGTATATGTGAATGACATATTGTTGATCAGAAATAATGTAGAATTTTCTGGAAAGCATAAAGGAGTGTTTGAAAGGAGTTTTTCAAAGAAAGACCTTGGTGAAACTACTTACACATTGAGCATCAAGATCTATAGAGATAGATTAAGACACTTGATATATTTTCAATGAGTACATACCTTGACAAGATTTTGAAGTAGTTCAAAACAGAACAGTTAAAGAAGGAGTTCTTGCCTGTGTTGCAAGGTGTGAAGTTGAGTAAAGACTCAAAACCCGACCACGGCAGCAAATAGAAAGAGAATGAAAAGTCATTCCCTATGCCTCAGTCATAGGTTCTATAAAGTATGCTATGCTGTTTACCAGTCCTATTGTATACCTTAGCATTTTTCTGGCAAGGGAGTACAATAGTGATCTAGGAGTAGATCACTGGATAGCGGTCAAAATTATCCTTAGAGGACTAAGGAAATATTTCTCGGTTATGGAGGTGATAAAAAGAGTTCGTCATAAAGAGTTACCTCGATGCAAGCTTTTTACATCAATCTAGATAACTCTAAGTCTCGATCTGGATACATATTGAAAGTGGGGGAAATTAGCTAGAGTAGCTTTGTCCACAACATTGTAGACATAGAAATTTGCGAAATACATATGGATCTGAATGTTGCAGACCTGTAGAATAAACTTCTCTCACAAGCAAAACATGATCACTCTTTGGGTATTAATCACATAGCGATGTGAACTAGATTATTGACTCTAGTAAACCCTTTGGGTATTAGTCACATGGAGATGTGAACTAATCACATAAAGATTTGAACTAGATTATTGACTCTAGTGCAAGTGGGAGACTGAAGGAAATATGCCCTAAAGGCAATAATAAAGTTATTATTTATTTCCTTATATCATGATAAATGTTTATTATTCATGCTAGAATTCTATTAACCGGAAACTTAGTACATGTGTGAATACATAGACGAATAGAGTGTCACTAATATGCCTCTACTTGACTAGCTTGTTAATCAAAGATGGTTAAATTTCCTAGCCATGGACAAGAGTTGTCATTTGATGAACGGGATCACATCATTAGAGAATGATGTCATCGACTTGACCCATCCGTTACCTTAGCATGATGATCGTTTAGTTTGTTGCTATTGCTTTCTTCATAACTTATACATGTTCCTATGACTATGAGATTATGCAACTCCCGGATACCAGAGGAACACTTTGTGTGCTACCAAACTTCACAACATAACTGGGTGATTATAAAGGTGCTCTACAGGTGTCTCCGATCGTGTTTGTTGAGTTGGCATGGATCAAGATTAGGATTTGTCACTCCGATTGTCGGAGAGGTATCTCTGGGCCCTCTCGGTAATGCACATCACTATAAGCCTTGCAAGCAATGTAACTAATGAGTTAGTTACGGGATATAGAATTACAGAACGAGTAAAGAGACTTGACGGTAGCGAGATTGAACTAGGTATTGAGATACCGATGATCGAACCTCGAGCAAGTAACATACCGATGATAAAGGGAACAACGTATGTTGTTATGCAGTTTGACCGATAAAGCTCTTGATAGAATATATAGGAACCAATATGAGCATCCATGTTCCGCTATTGGTTATTGATCGGAGATGAGTCTCGGTCATGTCTACATAGTTCTCAAACCTGCAGGGTCCGCAAGCTTAACGTTCGGTGATGATCGGTATTATGAGTTTATGTGTTTTGATGTACCGAAGGTAGTTCGGAGTCCCAGATGAGATAGGGGACATGACAAGGAGTCTCGAAATGGTCGAGGCGTAATGATCGATATATTGGTCGACTATATTCAGACCTCGAAAAGGTTCTGAGTGATTCGGGTATTTTTTGGAGTACCGTAGAGTTACGGGAATTCGTCGGGGAGTATATGGGCCTTATTGGGATTTAGGGGAAAGAGAGAGGGGAGGCTGCACGCCCCCAAGGCTTAGTCTGAATTGGACTAGGGGGAGGGGCGGTGCCCCCTCCTTCCTTCTCTTCTCTTCCCCCTTTCCTTCTCTCCTACTCCTACTACATGGAAGGGGGGGAATCCTACTCCCGGTGGGAGTAGGACTGCCCAGGGCGCGCCATAGTAGAGGTCCATCCCTCCCCCTCCTCCAGTCCTTTATATACAGGGGAGGGGGCACCCCATGGACACACAAGTTGATCAGTTGATCTTTTAGCCGTGTGCGGTGCCCCCCTCAACCATAATCCACCTGGGTCATATCATAGCGGTGCTTAGGCGAAGCCCTGCGTCGGTAGGATCATCATCACCGTCATCACGCCATCGTGATGATGGAACTCTCCCTCGAAGCTCTGCTGGATTGGAGTTCGTAGGACGTCACCGAGCTGAACGTGTGCTGAACTCCGAAGTGTCGTATGTTTGGTACTTGGATCGGTCGGATCGTGAAGACGTACGACTACATCAACCGGGTTCTCATAACACTTCCGCTTACGGTCTACGTGGGTATGTGGACGACACTCTCTCCTCTCGTTGCTATGCATCACCATGATCTTGCGTGTGCGTATGATTTTTTTTGAAATTACGACATTCCCCAACACTTAGTAGATGATCATCCTCGGCCAAAACTCACGCCCATTGTCCATGTGCATTTCCCGTACCACTAATCAAACACTTGGGTGCTAATTCACGTTTGAGATCAATTCAATCTCCTCGTGAGATTCTTCTGTCGCCTTGTTGTTCCTGACACCTATCAGGGGAGTGCCCAACCCACTAGAGATGCCTAGGCCGCCCGGAACGCGTGGCAACACCACGGTCATGCGGTGACCATGCAGCGGGCATAAGAGTTTACGCGCTCTGGAGTTGCGACCCTCGGCCACCATCCAAACCTCAACGTATCGCCACCAAACCATGTATTTCTGATTAAATAGATACTTATGTACCTATAAATGATTTTTGGAAAGAATAAATAGCAAACTATGAGGCAACTAAAGTTCAAATTTGACCCGCTTCCTACTGAATTGGCAGAAATTTGTCTTTTTCACCAGAGGTGTATAGATACTTTTGACGACCAACCATTTGTTCAATTTTACATTAAATATGGCCTAATATATTATAAAAATTACCTGGTCCCATTTTGCAACAAATATATGGTAGGTCCTTCACAAAAAAACTCATTTTGGACACTCGAAAAATGGAAAATTGATTTTTCGTCCAAAGAAAATGAAAAATCCCTTAGGAAACATTGTTTGCCAATCCAATATGCACCCTTGTGCACAATATGAGACCATCTAAACTAACTATGCCATGAATGTGGCCATAAGATTGATCATTTGGCTTGGAAGGCATAAATCTTCACATATGGTAGCTCATTTGTGAGAACAATTTTTTAAGAGAATTGTCGTATTACAAGTTTATTATTTTTCCTGGTAACTTGGTCACATATTATGACACAATGCAAAGGTTTTCCAATTTTTTGATTTTTTTTGAATTTTTATGCCCATTTCAAAATGTGGTCAAAACAGCGGAAATGACCGTTCCTAGCTAGTGGTTGAATGTTGGAATTTTTTGGTGTTTCTCAGATTAAATAGATACTTTTGTACTTAGAAATGATTTTTGGAAAAAGATAAATAGCAAACTATGAGGCAGCGACAGTTCAAATTTGACTCGCTTCAAGCTAAAACGGTGGAAATTTGTCTTTTTCACGAGAGGTGGATCAAATCTTTTGACTCCCAACCATTTGGTCAATTGTGCATTAAATATGGCCTACTAATTTATAAAAATGATTTGGTCCAATAATGCACCAAAAATATGGTAAGTCCTTCACAAAAAACTCATTTTGGGCACTCGAAAAATAGAAAATGAATTTTTCATCCAAAGAAAATGAAAAATTCCTTAGGCAACATTATTTGCCATCCCAAGATGCACCCTTGTGCACAATATGAAATCATTTGAACAAACTATGCCATGAATGTGGCCATAGGATTGATGATTTGGCTTGAAAGCCATTGATCTCCACACATGATAGCTCGTTTCTGAGAACATCTTTTTAAAACAATCATCGTATTGCAAGTTTATTATTTTTCCTGGTAACATGGTCACATATAATGAAACAATGCGAAGGTGTCCTAATTTTTTGATTTTTTTTGAGTTTTTGATGCCCATTTTAAAATGCGGTCAAAACGTTGGGCTTGGCCGTTCCTAGGTAGTGGTTGAATGTTGGAAAAATTATTGTATTGCCTTCTTCTTCCTGACACCTATCAGTGGAGTACCCAACCCACTAGACATGCCTAGGCCGCCCGGAACGCGTGGCAACACCACGGTCATGCGATGACCATGCAGCGGGCATGCGAGTTTACACGCTCTGGAGTTGCGGCCCTCGGCCACCATCCAAACCTCAATATATCGCCACCAAACCATGTTTCTCTAATTAAATAGATACTTATGTACCTATAAATGATTTTTGGAAAAAAAATAAAGAGAAACTATGAGGCAGATGCAGTTGAAATTTTACCCGCTTTCTACTGAATCGGCATAAATTTGTCTTTTTCACGAGAGGTCGATCGAAACTTTTGACACCCAACCATTTTGTTAATTGTGCATTATATATGGCTTAGTATTTTAGAAAATTGATTTGGTATAATTTTGCAACAAATATATGGTAGGTCCTTCACAAAAAAATTTAATTTGGGCCCTCGAAAAATAGAAAATGAATTTGTCGTCTAAAGAAAATGAAAACTTTGTTAGGCAACATTGTTTGCCATCCTAATATGCACCCTTGTGCACAATATGAGATCATTTAAACGAACTATGCCATGAATGTGGCCATAAGATTGATCATTTGGCTTGAAAGTCATGAATCTTCACACATGATAGCTCATTTCCGAGAACACTTTTTTAAAATAACTATCATATTACAAGTTTATTATTTTTCCTAGTAACTAGGTCACATATAATGACACAATGTGAAGGTTTTCCAAATTTTTGATTTTTTTGAATTCTTTATGCCCGTTTCAAAATGCGTTCAAAACAGCGGGCATGACCGTTCCTAGCTAGTGGTTGAATATTGGAATTTTTTGGATGTATCTCTGATCAAATAGATACATTTGAACCTAAACATGACTTTTGGAAAAAATAAAGAACAAACTATGAGGTAACTGCAGTTCAAATTTGACCCGCTTTCAGCTGAGTCGGCGAGAATTAGTCTTTTTCACGAGATGTGGATCGAAACTTTCGAAACCCAATCATTTGGTCAATTTTACATTAAATATGGCCTAATATTTCATAAAATTGATTTGGTCTAATTTTGCAACAAATACATGATAGGTCCTTCACAAAAAAGTCATTTTGAGCACTCAAAAAATCGAAAATGATTTTTTCGTTCAAAGAAAATGAAAACTTTTTAGGCAACATTCTTTTTATACCAAGATGCAAACTTGTGCAAAATATAATCTCATTTGACCAAATTATTTCAAGATGCAAACTTATGCAAATATATTCTTCTTTTTTTGAATTTCTCAGGTCACAAAATAGCTGACATGATTTTAACACGTTATTTTTAGTCAACTACGACCAATTTAGATGGTCATAACGTCATAATGCATTATGATTGGTCCATAGACGTGTCACACGGATCATGCATCAAACACCATTGGATGCTCGTTGATCCAACGGCAGTCCTCGATCCTTCCACACCAACCCTAGCTCTATCCTCGTTCTAATTTTACATCCACACCCCGCCTCCTTTCTTTCCCACCGAACCACTCGAACTCCTCTCTATTCCTCTCCCCACGCGGCCAATCTGCTCTCGCACCCAACCCTAGCTCCCGATGATGCACCGCCGCCCACCATCTTTCCCCACCGACTGCCTGCTTTGCCACCGCCCCACCTTCTCCCCCGGATGCAACATCTTCCCCACCGATGTAGCACATCTGAAACGAATGAGCACAGCACCTCCTCTCCCGGATTCTGTCGCATCCCGTGGTCACCGCCCTCGTCTACCTCGGCGCCGCGCTTCCCCACCGATGACCTCAATGCCCATCTCGCCCACCGGCGCCGCCCCCACCAACCTTCTCTCTCTCTTCCCTTGGCCGGTGCACGCTTGTGGAGCAAGATTCGCGACGCGCCACATCCGCTCCATCGTCGGCGGTGACTGCTCGTCAATGGTCGTGGTCCGGAAGCCCAGCTTCGCCTGGGCGCGACGGATCTGCGCAAGGGCCGCGCTGGGTGAGGAGCCCCCATGCTCGGCCGCCACTTGGTTCACTCCTCTTCTTTCGACCGCCGGGAGAGGAGCTCGTGGTGGTGATGCTACCGGATCCGCAATGGAGGTTCTTGAGGTCGCGCGCAGCAACAGGAGGCCGAAATGTTTTGGTGAGTTTCCTTTGCTGTCTCCATTGCCTAATTACAGGTCTTGCACACCGAATTCTTGTTTCGCACTGACAAATGATCCTTTTGCTATGGAACATCTTCTCGCAGATTGTATTGCCAAGGATTCAGGATGTTGTGGAGGACTAGTTTATAGTACTAGCATAGAAGTGATAGAGTTTCAGAGCAAGGAACAGCCGACAGTGTCGGTATTGGTGTAGATTGTAGTACTCTGTAGTTTTACTTGAACAAAGTTGTAGAGTATACTCTCTAGTTTTTTCTAAACAGAGTTAAAAGACTATTTTCTGCGGTTTGTGCTGAACAGAGTTCTATACTGCATTCTATAGATTGTGATGAACAGTGTTTCTAGAAGCAAAATATTCGTTCGGTTGGTACCTTCATGTGCTAATGTGTGACGAACATGTGACTTGTTTGTAGCGTCTGTAGAGAAAAATGTTAGTCATAGTAACTGACAGTGTGCCTTGACATGTTTATATGTTATCATGCTTAGGAATCAACTACTATGTATATTTTTTGCATCTCTGTCACATCCAATCATGATTCGGGATGTTGTAGTTCTTGTATGCTATCCTATTCCTACTGGCATAATAATGAAATGTGTAGGATTGGTATGATGCCCCTGTGTTATTTGTATTCTTCACAGGTTACATGCAGTCAGTCTTCCAAGGTCTGTCGTGCGTACTACTAGTGTTCACAACCTTCCAAGTTCATGGGGGTCTTGTTTGTTTGTTCATGTGGTGACTCTCTTCTACACACTTCATAGTTTCTTCTACATAGGCGCTACATTTTTGGTAAACCCTGTGTAGATTATGAAGTAACTTGGGTGCCTCGGTAACCATCTTCTTTGTTCTTTTGCAGTTGTGGAGACCACGGATGGGACTATCGCAGTTGCTTCTGCGTTTCGTGGGCATCTAGAAGGTACTAACTACCATTTCCTCTCTCTAGTTCTTACTCACCACACTACAAGGCAAGGCATTTCTGACCATCGCAGGGCCCTTTGCTACATTTGTTATTCTATGTAATTGGAGAGCTGCTCAAAAGGCTTTCTTCCATATGCTTATGTTTTGCTTTATTTAACAATGATACATTACAGGGATCACAAGTTCTTGTCAAAAGCGGTAGAAGAGGGAGTTGACTGTGGCCATGGAGGCATGTTTGGCTCTGACGCCATGGATGTCGTTGCGCTCTCTCATTGTCCCTCCCTGGCCCCTAGGCACATCGGGCCGCTGTGCTTCTTCTAGTTTCACATGTAGGCTTTTCAAAGGATTTTGGATGCTGATAATATCAACTTAGTTCCCTGAATGTGATATATAGATTCTTCCCTTGTTTTAACTGATTGCCAGAAACTGTATATCCCTGTTTGACAGTCATGAACTTTTATTGCTGGTAATCTAAAATATTCTGCATATTTAGTGTCCAAATACAGTCCAAAGATAAATCTTAGTTGTAAATATTCTGCATATATAGTGTTCAATTTGATCTATAAGATCTGAGTTTATTGTACTATTAATGGTGATAAGATTGCCGCTAGTATATTCTGCACATTTCTTGTTTGGCTCTGGGCTAGAAAATAATGTTAGTTCTACTCCAGCAAAACTTACCAGTTTCTGCCTTTCCCTACTTTATATCATCTGAAAAGGCTAGCATGATTATTGAAGCCCATGACCTTTTGCCCATCCATCCTCGAGCTTTTATTTCTGGGGTTTACTTAATCAGAACTTTCTGATGAGTTACCAGCAATGTTCCTGTACCGAAGCCCTGTCATTGTAGTAGGGTTGCCTGCGGGGCAGTCGGCGCATGTATGATGGTGCATTGCTGCCAATCATGTTTGCTTAGATATTTGGCTTCCTACTTTTGTATTGTTTTGTAATGGATTAGCGACTAGCCTAAATGCTTATATACTTGTTGATGATCTACATTGCCTTGCATGTAATGGATGTCTGGTCCCTGCAATCGAGCATGTACTATTTAACCCCTGAGAGCTAATCACGCAAACAGGGTGCTCATGTGTGCTCCGGAAAATAAGCAGCTTATTTAATACCATAGATACTGAATTGGTTGCGTTAAGTGTAGACGAATGATGTGTGTACCAGTTGTATGATGTAATGCTGAGGTGGGAACTCATTTATTTATACTGTGTAAAACTGACAGTGCCGAACTCATTTATTTATACTGTGTAATGCTGAGTTTCCTTGTGAATTCGTTGTCCTAATCTGGTTTGTGTTCGTCGAATGGAAAGTCTGATGGTGAGAAGTGGAAGTCCCTGACTGATGTTGTTCCATGGAAGATGCCCAACCACGTGGAAGCAACAACTCCATTTCAAGGCCTCCCTCTACATCTCCCTGTTTCAATTTCCAGGCTTAGTCCCTAGTTTCTGCTGCTCCTAATTTTCTTATATGCTTGACTAAATTTCATTGTTTGCCAATTAAATTGCTTGCTTGATGCCCCAAAAATTCAGTGCAATTTTGTTTACCAATTGGTTTGGTTGGATTTGTCCCAAGTTAACTGTAGTTGTTACAAAATAGATGGCTATTGTCCAATTGGTTCAGTAGAATAAAACTAGATGGCTGACATGTGTTGTTTGTTGATAATTAACAATGTTGGGGCGTTGTATTGAGGTTAACCTGTGAAGAATACTTACTTATGGTCTGACTGGACTTCTTTTATATGTCCAACTGAACTACACACACACACATATACCCACATGTCAAATATATGTTGTTGTATTATGCTTATGCTACTTGTATCACCAATGTTTTCTCACTCTGGTACCCTTATCTTTCTTTATGGTCTTGCCTAACCTTTTACTAATATGTACTCTTTGCTCACAATTAAGTTGTATAAGTTAGGCTGTGATGTTAAGGCTAACTTGATAACACTTGCTTATGAGAACGAATTGGACTTCTTCGATATATTCAAGTGAAGATGTACTATTACTATTGTAGTGAACTTTGTCTATGTTTGATTAGAATCTAAGTGCCATCATTCATATTATGGTATCATGTTCTCTATGATAACTGTTGTCTTGCAAGATGAATGCATTCTTCTATCCAACTCTAGTTGTCTTTCATTGTTTTGTACTAGCATTCAGCCCCTCACCCAACTCGCTCATGATGCACGACAACAACAACGGGAAGATCATGCTAGTCTGCATCATCAGGCACACCATGGAGACCATCCACCTCCTCACCAATGCCAACCCCATCCAGATTATCGTTGGCACCATCATTAACTGGTACCGCCCTATCGATTCCCTTATCTCCCTCCTTGAGATAGCTAGTGTTAGATGCTGTCAGTTGAATGGATGAGAGTGGCACCGCACTAACATTTCATCTGTTTGAATGAATTGCAGGATAAGGCTCCCTACATTGCTCTGGAAACTTGCTGTGTGCAGGGCGACTAGTGATGCGGCACACCAAGCAGCAACACTAATTGATGAAGGATGGTTGTTGTTAGTTTAGCTCGTTGCAAGCATCTACTGCTGCTGGTAGAAATAGAAATGTTGCTTCATTTTCATGTTAATTCAGTCTCTGTCCAATGTATCTACTATCTACTTTCATGGTTGTTTAAAGAATCCTTTTGTGTTGAAAGAAATGAAAGAAATAAAATGGTTTGAATTCATGCGTGCATGCTGAGATGTCAAGCTGGAATAACCATGTCTGTTGTGGAGGTCCAAAATAGATTGCATTGTAAAAGGGCCGAGGCCCAAAAAAGAAATGAATTATAGAAGGCCACGTCCTAGAAAATAAAAAGAAAAGGCACAACCAGATATATAAAAATGCTGAATTCTTGGGCCAGGCCCATGAAGCCGACCAGAATTAACAAGGAAAAATTCAATAAATGGGCTAATTTAGGCTTGGCCCATGTAAAACACCGAACTGGACCGGGCTGATTTAAACCAACGACCTTTTCATTTGATCGCAATTTTGCCACGTCAGATTGCCACGTCGGATCCTATGTGGCCTGGGAAGACAGCTAGCGACCAAAACAGAAGATCGTTAAACTAATGAACTTTTGTTTTGGTCGTTGCCTTCCACGACCTTCTCATAGAGAAGATTGTTAATTTCAATTTATGACCGCCAGCTTTTGACCTTCTGTTTTTGGTCACAAAAGGTCGCAAATGAAAAAACAATGACCTTTCAGCGACCAATAGTGATAGTCGCAAGTTGACATATTTCTTGTAGTGGGGGCGTCGACCGAAGCTTCCATCTCGAATGGCCTTGAGCTCTTGACAATCGTTGGTGTTGTGGCTGTGTATGTTGTGGAAGGCGCAGAACGGACGGCTGCTCTTGGACGACTCAGGGTGGTCCCGGCCGCGCTTCGTGTCCGGCTCCGCCGCGAGCACGACTACTCCCTTGCGCTTCACGTCCTTGACCTTGGCTTTATTCTCTTCTGGGTTAGCAGTAGGGAGCTCGAGGAGGGGGGGGGATGCCCTTCCTCAGCTCTTGCGCACTTGGTTGCCAGGTTGAACAGCTCCAGAGTCGTGCATAGCTCCTCGTGGAAGGCGAGCTCCTCCTTCATCTTGACATCGTGGACGCCATCGGAAAATGCTGAGATGATGGCCTCATCCGTCACCTTGGGGATCTTGAGGCAAACACTATTGAAGTGCTGGATGTACTTCTGCGGGGTCTCCTCCGGCTATTGCTTGATGTTGCGCAGGTCACCCACGGCCGGAGGGCGGTCGCGAGTGCCTTGGAAGTTCGCGATGAAGCGGTCACACATCTCACCCCAGGAGGAGATTGATCCCGCAGGTAGGTTCAGGAGCCACGAGCGAGCGCCATCCTTGAGAGCCATGGGAAACCAGTTCACCATGACTTTTTCATCGCCATTGGCCGCCCTGATGCTCAGTTCGTAGAGCTGCAGGAACTCTGCGGGGTCGGGGGTGCAGTCATAGCATGGAGGAAGATCCAGCTTGAACTTGCCTGGCCAAACGACAGTGTGCAGCTCGGGAGTGAAGGCGCGACAGCCTGCTGTGGCCACCCGGGCCCTCTGTGGAGGAAGAGCCTGCCCTTGATGTCCGCACAACTCTGCCGAAGGCGGCATGCGGTCTTGTCGTGGGGGTGCCGGGAGCGCTGGAGTGTTTTCTTGCGGTCGAGGGACCTCCTAGCAGCTTCCTTCTTCGTCCGTGGGCACACGGCATGGTGGATCACGCCGCGGGACCGCGCGTCTTGGGGCGAGGACACTGTCTTCATGCGGAGGAGGCGGTGGCGCAACATGAGTCGCATGCCTTAGCGCGAGGGCGCCGTCTTGATGCAGGAGCGGAGGAGGCGGCCCGTGAGCTACGTCTCCCGCGGCCGGAGGCGGGGGAGGCAGCGAGAGGGATGGTGCAAGAGAGCCCCCAGTGGCGCTGACGATCTCGGCGATGCGGTCCAGCCAGTCCTCATAGAGGTCGTCGACCGGGCGATAGCGCAGGAGCTCGTGTGCCATGAACAGCGCGGTCTACACGTCCGTGGGCGCGCGATGAGCGTGAGATGATGAGCCGGCCGGAGTCAGCGATGGGGTGGCGGTGCGGCCGTCCCGCCGCACGGAGGGGTGCAGTGATGATGCTTGCTGCTCCTTTGCTGTCGTGCAGGTAGCGGCATTGGCAACAGGTGAGGGAGAACAATGGGGAGGCCCGCTGATAGGGGCCACCTGAGTGACACGGGCGGCGAGGGAGGCCCGGTGCTCGGCGCGGGCTCGACGCGCGTCTGCCATGAATGCGGTGGAACGGTGGAACGTGGATCAACGGAAGGAAAGCTTCAGCGCACCTCTACCTGGCACGCCAAATGTCGGATTTCGGGTGCCGACAAAACCCTTGAGGTTCGAACTCTGGGGTGCACACGAAGATCTCTCCTCCCCCCTAGCTCACGCTCTCACCATAATCTCAAAGCTCAGCACGTCGAACTCGCAGAACAAAGGACACAGGGTTTATACTGGTGCAGGCCACCGAAGTGGTGTAATACCCTACTCCAGTGTGGTGTTGTGGATTGCCTCTTGGGCTGAGGATGAACGAGTACAAGGGAAGAACAACCTCCTAAGGAGAGGTGTCCTTGAGCTCGGTGAGCTGGTGTGGTTGAGGATGATTTGAATGGTCCCAGACCCAGGATCTGTCCTCTGTCTAGATCAGTTCTCTCTAGATCAGTTCTCTCTCGATAAGTTTCCTCCTACTATGCTGGCTAGTCCTATTAATAGAGGCCCTGGTCCTCTTCCCAAATGTAGGCGGTAAGGGATCCAACAACAACCAAATTTGAAGGGAGACAACTAGTACAAGTTATCCTGACAAAAGGTGGTCTTCGCCTGCCAATGGTTCTGGTGGTGATGCCGTCCTGGGTTCCACAGTGACCTCTGTCCTGCCATCCTACTCGTCTTGGTCTTGTTGCAACGATATGGAAACCTTTTCCCGATGCCTCGGGACTCCTTGCCAGCGCTTGCATCTTTAGCACCAAAGAGGAAACAAGTACACTGCACGCTGGCGCCTGCCTGGCCTTTGTCATCATGGCTTGCGTCACAGGGACCTCGCGAGGTGCCCCTCGCCTTGATCTCTCCGCCCCTCGCGAGCCAGCCTGGGGAGGCTGCCCCCGAGGAGGTCTTGCATCGTCCGCCTCACGAGGCTCGGCCCCTTGCGAGGGTCTTGAGTGTTCGCTGATGAGGATGGGCCATACAGGGCCGCTGGTGGAGCCACGCCATGGGCCGTAGGCAGGCAAGTCTAGGGACCCCCGTTCCCAGGACGCCAACATTAATCCTCATGCCCTTTAACTACTACTTACTCTGACTCGTGCCTTGAACTGCATGGTTTGCAGCCAATGTCTATTACTCTTTTCAATTTTATACACAATTGTCTTAGAGTATCATTGCACCTTACAAGGTTTAAAAGAGAGGAGTGATGTCCCTGTAATCTAGTTCCGTGTTGGACTTGCCCACACAACATTACAATTGCCTGTTTGTCTGTTCTCAGTTGTTTTGTGATATGACTGATGTCATATTGTGCTTACTATATTATAAACTTTCTCTCTTTATCCTTAGCTGTCAATACAATGTGAAGAAATAGACAATACATTAGCCATGGAACATGGTCATATGTTTGAAACCTGGTTTTATTATGTACTTTGCAGTAAAATACAACCAATATTTTACATGGCTTTGCTAGAATAAGTTCTGTATATAGACCAAAGCTATTTTGTTTGGTTTTGCTGCCTTCTTAATATCTTCTATTCTGGTACTAATGTAAAAAATCAACTTTTCAGCAAGCTATGGAAAAAATGGTGGAACCGCCACCTTCTGAAGGTGGCGAGGCAACTATAACCGCAATGTCAGCTCTTGCTATAGTGGGTCAGTACCTTTCCATAACAATGCCAAAAGCACGTTCCTGCGTAATACTGGGTTGGTTGTTAAGGCAATCTCGTCCAAACTACCTCATGCTCAAGATATGCAAGCTCAAAACAATGTTATATCCGCGCTCCACACACAAGTCTGTTCCCTAACAGAGACCCTTTGTGAAATAAGGACAGACATTGTTTGATGTCGTAAAGATATGCATGGTTTTGAAACCAGACTATCAGACATTTGCTATGTTGTTCAGGAGCCTAGGAGAAATGAAGGCGAAGGTTATGGTGTTCCATCGAACAATACAACATGAAAACGTAACAGTTAGGTCAAATGAACTGAGCTTCTAAATTTCTGGTGGTGCATTTATCTGCCAGACTATTAACTTTTATGCCAACCTTCCTTTTGTTTTATAGTTGTAATTTGTTTTGTTGCGATGCAAAATTTGTTCTTAACATGCAGCCACCGGCTGAAAAAACAACAAGCCATTTTTGTATAGTGTAGGGTGCTCCCTATTTTTGCACTGGTGGCGATCTTTGATGCCCAGTGGATGTAATCTGTGCAATCGCCTTAATAACCTAGCGATAGTTTCAGGCTTATTTATTTCCCAGTCTTCGCTTTCCCTGGTTTGGTAGTGGCCACAACAACCATGGGCCACATATGGACCATGGTAACCATGACCCTACTACGGGCCATATGATCCATGGGCCTCCTACGGGCTGTCGGATAAATGGATCTACACGGGCCGTAAATGGGCGTAATTGGTATCAGCCCAGCACGGTAACGGGCCGTTAACAGCACAGGCATAACGGGTCGTTAATGGGCCATAATATAAGACGGGCTGGAAACGGCGCAACGGGTTAACCAGGAATTGGCCGACTCTTGCCATGGGCCGAATTTGGCCCATTAGGGGAACAGGCCAGTAATGAGCCGCAAGTAATCGAGGGACGGAAAGGACCCCAAGAACGTATGGGACGTCAGTAGGCCGAAAGCTAGCACATGCTGGAAATGGCCCATGTGAATCATGGGTCGTTAACGGGTACAAAGAAATTTACTGTTCATTCTAGGCTAGAGTCATCGTGGGCCTTTAAAGGGCCTAAAGATACGAAGGCCTCATATGGGCCGAAAGATGTCATGGGCCATACATGGGCCAAAAGTGAAACAGGCTGGTGTTATATTCGATGGCCCACGTGACGTTGTTGGGCCGATTGGGTAGGCCCTAACAGGTGGTGAGTTACCAGGCCGTAAAATGGGCTATTTGCGAAGATACCGTTAACAGGCTTTTCATGGGCCAGCCCACTAACTTTTGACCAAGTCAAACGGGCCAGCCTTTGTAAGCTAAATGGGCCGGTGGTGGGCCTTCGCATGTGTCGACATATCATAGGCACCTATCTGACCAACCGACGAGCTGACACGTGTTTCCTCCGGCCAATCAGAATTTTACACGTGGAAATTTCCCATTGGTCCGGGCAGTTAACGGGTTATCGGATCCAAAACCAGGCCCGATAGCTTAACAGCAACCCGTTATGATGGATGCCACGTGTCAGTCACCTTTGACGAAAGCACTTATGGGACGCTCGATTTATCGTCATGGAAGTGGACACTTCCGTGATGATAATTTTGGTAATGTCATGGAACACTTTTATGACAGCACAAGTATGACTCTTGATTCTGTCATAAAATCGTCATGGATGTACATGCATGACAGAAAACGTGACCTACTGTGACAAACACGTATCATCACGGAAGTGTCTTTTTTTGTAGTGTGATGGAAAAATCTGGAGTGAAAACAATGCATACAGAGCAGCCAGTGCTACCCGTCGAAGCATGTCTCTTGCTGGGTCCCGATAGCTCGTCAGAGATGGATTCAGAGACAGATGACCAGTCCTATTCCCCCACCGAGGTGTGTGCTCTAACTTGGCACGATTATACTGCTCATATCATGCATATGGTGTCTTGCATTGCATAGTTTAGACATCATATACACACTATTCAACACCATGTTCTTAGTTCAGAAATCATATATGTGAATGCCCTCTGCTTAGCATATAAATCACATATGTGAATTAAATCATGCGATCCTGACTACTTAGATAACATGTATGTCAATTATGTCATGCGATGCTGTTTAGTTACTCATCATATCTTCGAATTATGTTATGCTATGGTATCCAGTTTAGATAGACATCACATATGTGAAATTATGTCATACTATCCATTTTAGTTAAACAATATACATGTCAACTATTTCATGCCCTCTTTTTTCCACACTATCTATTGCATCTGTCTCTCACGCAATGTTTGTACATTCAACTATGTTTCCTGCTTACCAGCCATTTGAATTGGAGCGGGTGATGGCAGTATCTAGCACAGTAAAAACACGATCTTCAAATAAAATAGTGCTGCCTCTTGGTGGAGATAGCACCCCTATTGTACATGCACGAGAACCAGCCCTACAACACATAACCCAAACTCCCACAGATTTTACCCCTACTGCCATGGACACAGAACCAGCTTCACCCAATCTAACCCCAACCCCAGTAGATAGTAACCCAGTTCCTGTTGACACATCACCATCTCCACCATAGAGCTCCCAAACAAGAGCAGATAGTAAGGCAGATCCAGTGCCCAAAGCGCCAGTACTACGACAGCGAACCCCAACTCCACCAGTTAGTACATCTATTCCTGTGGAGGAAGCACAAACGGCCATTCATAGTTTAGCATCTATCGCATTTGATGGTGTTAAATCCTATGTGCGTATCTTTCCATCATGGAAATATTATACTAAAGATGAATGAAAATGCTAGTTGCAGGTGTTTGTCTAGGAGTTATGCGTAAGTAATGTTATTCATGGAAACGATTACTTTGCATTGTCCCATACATTCTACCTCCATGATGGTTATAATACAACAAATTTTCCCATTTTTCTCTATAGAAAAGGACGGATTGGAAAACTCAGGATGAGGTAACCTGTGCTAAAACCTCTTCTATCTTCAAGAATGCTTGGTGGTAGTATCAGAATTACCTGAAGAAAATGTACTTCACTGGCAAAGAAACTCATCAAATTCCCTTACGTTCTCCTGAGACACATTTACTAGACGATGACTGGGAACGCCTTTTTCCGTACTGGTCCCGAACCAAGAATGTGGTAAGGTCTATGAGCTCATTTTATTTTAAGTACTATATGCTTGCGTCTTACTATACTCTGTTCATGTAGAACAAGTGATTAAACCTGAAGAACAACTGTTCTCATTTAAGATTCCATTGCTATCGTGCATACTACTTTGCTCTTGTATCACTGTATTTACTCATACAAACTTATTTTTAAATTGAACGATCCAATGGAAACTCCAATGGAACAACATGTATGTTTATGCATGTTTCTTTAACAGGTTTGCTCTTATAAATAGCTATGTTGATTTCAATTTCAATTGTGTATATAGTTGACTTCTCATATCATGCACATTACTAGCATCACAACAAGGCCAATAGTGTTGTTGTACATGTAGACCCGTGGTACCCATCTGAAATCTTGTTGTACCATGTAGTTTCCCACGCTTTGTATTCTTTCAGTGCTACTTTGTCTTGAACTGATATGATTTGAACCATGTCTCTATTTTGATTTGGCAAGACAATGCAGTGATCATAGGACATAGATATATGTGTGTTTGATGCTTTTATAATGTACTACTTGGCAATAGAAGACTTGGTAGTTTAATCTTGTCCACCTTACTAATGAACTGGTTCACCGAAATGAGTTTCATATACCAGTACATGCTAAACCTGTTATCTATCTGCTTGTTTCTTATTTTAGAATGTTGACAGAATATTGGGGAAGAGTGCCTTATTCAGCAATGGTAAATGAAGTAATGTAGATAAGGTTCAGGATCGAGAGAGATCCTTGTTGGTCTACAACAAATGTAATAAAATAGCTAAGGAAAACTATCTTGAAGACAATGAGACAACCCCAAAGTCCTGTCTTGGTTTATTGTTCGAGTTACTAGCCACTACTGCTTGCACAAGCTATTCAAACTCGCTGTTCGGATCAGTTTGGTTTCTTGAGTCTCAACTACAAGCTGAAAGACATCGATCAACTGTGTTGTGACAAGAAGCGGAAGGACTGCAGAAGTCCCTGGAGCATTCTGATGCATACTTTCTGGTGCAACAACAAGCGTTGGAGGATTTTAGTGCCAAATAGGACAAAGCTAATAAGCTAGCTAAGTTTATTGCTAGCATGGTGGATACCGAGGATAACGTTTCTTGAGATCTTCTGAAGTTGTTTCAGTTATGGACTTGTTTTGTTGCCGCATTTATTTGCACTGGTGGCCAATTTTGACGGCTAGCGTATGTAATATGCTGCTTTGTTCCCTATATATGCACTGGTGGCGAACTTTGATGCCCAGTGGATGTAATATGTGTAATAGCTGTAATAGGCTAGGGTTAGTTGCTTGCTTATTTATTTCCTTATTGTCTTGTTTAGTTGTTTGCGTGTAGTCACTACAGTTCTTTTTCCACATTTTTCTAGTGGCCACAGTAACCTATTTCTGGTAACTAGGCCACAATAATCATCATGGCAACACACGGACTGTTGTAACCATGGGCCTCCTACGGGCCGTAGGATCCATGGGCCTTATACGTGCCGTAGGATCCATGGACTTTCTACGGGTCGTATGATCCATGGGCCTTCTACGGGCCGTATGATCCATGTGCCTTCTACGGGACGTAGGATCCATGGGCCTTCTACCGGGCGTATAATCATTTCGCCAAAGATGGATCGTACTATTCATGGACCACAACGGGCCGTTAGTAGATCGTATTTCATAATGCTATGAAAACAGCCCAACGGGTTAACGGCCCACAATCAGGCCCAATGTAACCACGGGCTGAATTTCGCCCACAAACGGAACAGGCCAGTAACGGACCGTAACTAACCGAATTCTAGAAATGAGCCCAAGAATAAATGGGCCCTTAGAAGGCCGAAAGTTAACACGGGCTGGAAATGACCGACGGATTAACGGGCCGTTAGTGGGTATAAACCGATACACTATTCATTATGGGCCAGTTTCATCTTGGGCCTTTAAGGGGCTCAGAGTTACAAAGGGCCTCATATGGGCCGAAAGACATCATGGGCCATACATGGGCCGTGTAAGTGCATCTTGTGCCACCCTTAGTTGGTTATGGAGTATTGACGACAAACTTGGTTGAGGGACTAATGTGTTTCTGAGAATTGCAGGATAACACAGGTATTAGTCCCATATTGATTCGGTTTACCAACCAGAGATGACCCCTAAAAATGTGTGAAGACGTTGAAGACAATGGTGGTCTATGAAGATATTCACAGTGAAGATTATGACCTGAGAAGACAATCACGTGGACACGATGGATTGTGAAGACATAGTTGTTTCGTTGTTTCCTTTTCTTCTTTGTTGAGTCATAGGAACCACCATACTGTTAAGTGGGGTCCCAGTGAAAAATGTCAGAGTGACTGAAGTGATGCTCAACCAAATCCTATGTCTTCGAGCGAAGACAATGAGAGCAAATCTTATCCAAAGCTAGATGAGTCAGCTTCACTTGTAGCCCAAGTCAAGCTGTCGTGTGTGTTTGAAATCTGTCCATTGGACACGTGTCAGTTCCTTAGTGACCCAGGGTCATTTCAGACAAATCCGGTCGGGTTGCCTCCTGGCTATAAATATCCCACCCCCTACACCATAAATTGGTGGCTTCTCAGAGTTAGTGCACGGCTTTTGTCGTTTGAGAGCAACCCACCTCCAAAGCATTTGAGAGAGAGATCTTTGCGAGGACAAAGCCCAAAACACCTAGAGCCAAAGTGTGTTAGGCATCACTGAAGTCTTTCTGTCCACGTGATCTGAAGACTTGTTACACTTGAGGACTGTGAATCCTCCAGCCGGTTAGGCGTCACGTTCTGAGCATCCAAGATTCATTGTGGATTGTCGGTGAATGAAGTCTGTGAAGGTTTGCAAGTCTACCTTGAAGACTTACCAGAGTGATTGGGAAATGACCGTGTGTCCTTAGCTCAAGGGGAATAAGGTGAAGACGCAGTCTTCTGAATTAAATCTCAGCCTCCCTAACCAGACGTACAGTTGTCACAGCAACTGGAACTGGTCTACCAAATCCTGTCTTCACCAAGCTACTGGTTCTATCCTTCACTTCCCTTTACTTTACAGTTTGTCTTCATGAAAGTCATTGCTTGCGTGTATGATCTGATTGACTTCACTAAGTGAAGACTATTTGTTGTTTGGCTTCATACTATCTTCCATCCTAATCCATAATACCTAGCTGCTGATAGTCTTCAAACCTTCACTTCATTGCTTACTTGACTATGGCCTGTCTAGTGTAGTCTACCTTTCGCTGCATATCAATAGGTTCATTTCTACTGTTTGTCTTCAACTCCCCCGTGTTTTGAAGTCTTCCATAAAAATCACCTATTCACCCCCTCTAGTCGATAACTAGCACTTTCAATTGGTATCAGAGCAAGGTGCTCCCTTGCTCTGTGTGATTCGGTTTAACCACCTGGAGTTTTAGCTATGTCGACTGCAGGGATAATCAAGGTCTCCGCTGCGTGCCCTGTCTTCGATGGCACTGATTACCCCAACTGGAAGAATAAGATGCGTATGCATCTTGAAGCCATTGACGTCGACCGCTCGTATGTCGCCAAGAATGACGTTCCCAAGGTCGGTGAAGGTGTCACCGCTGCTAATGTCAAGAGGTTCATTCAACTGGACTCGACCGCCAAGAACATCATCTGTGGTCTCCTGACCAAAGGACAGTACGGCCGTGTGAGTGCACTGGAAACTGCGAAGCTAGTCTGGGACTGGCTCTCCAAGGTCAACGAAGGCGTCCCAACTCATAGAGACTCAAGGATTCATGTTCTTCGCAACCTCTTCAACCGCTTCAAGAGAAACGACAATGAGAATGTCCAGCTCACATTTGATCGCCTCACTAATATCACAAATGAGCTTCACGCACTCGGCGCCACTGAGATCACCAAGCACAAAATTGTCAAGAAGGTCCTAAGATCACTTGACAGCTCATTTGACACCCTGGCCCTGATGATTCAAGAACTCCCTAACTTCAAGACTCTCGATCCGTATGATATACTTGAGAGTCTCAACACACATGATTTCCAGTTATCTGAGAAAAGTGATATCTATGGTCCCAACTATGGCCGATCTCGCGCTTTGAAGGGAAGGGTTGATTCCTCATCTGAAGAAGAATCTGACGGTAGTTCTGACGATGTTGAAGACATTGGAAAGGAGCTCGCTATGCTTGTGAAGAAGTTCCAGAAGTTTACCAAGAAAAAGTGCTTCAGAAAGTCTTCAATATCCAGCTCAAGAAATGATGAAGCTTCCTCTCGTGACTACAAGAACAGAACATGCCACAAGTGCAAGAAACCTGGTCACTACATCTCTGAGTGTCCTCAATGGGACAATGAGATGAAGAACAAGAAGAAGAAGAACAAAGAATATGATTTTGATGACAAGAAGAAGAAGAAGAAATCCTCAAAGTCTTCATCAAAATCTTCATCTAAGTCTTGATCACACAAGAAGAGCTCATCAAGCAAGGCTCGTGCGTTTGTTGGCAAGGTGATGGATTCAGAGGAGGAGTCTTCTTCTGAGGAGGCGGAGGTGGAGTCTGAGGAGGAGTCTGATTCAGGGGTGGCAAGCCTGGCTCTAGCTTCAGCATATGTCGCCAAGTCCATCTTCAACACTGAAGACAATGGTCTCGTCACCAACACTGATGGTGATGATGAGGATGACTCTGCTCCCACCTACTGCTTCATGGCACGTGGTGCCAAGGTAAACTCACGTGATTCTTACATTCAAAAATCAAGTGAAGATGACTCTGAATGTGAATCTAAACCTATCTACAAAACACTTGCTAAAATTGCAACAGAACAACAAAATGCTATGGAACATATTCAAAAGATGCTAGACAAAAGCGATGACCTGTTGGATGTGGAAATGACTCAAACTTAGTCCTTAATTGAATACATCAAAAGTCTTCACGTTAAGTATGAAGAACTTGAAAGTCATCATGAAACGCTCTCAACCACTCATGAAAAGCACTCCTATGATTATCTTCAAAGGAAGCAAGAGCTAGAGAACTTGAGATCGGCTCATGAAGATCTACAAAAGGAGAATGAGTCACTCCATGCTCAACAGATCAGTTCCACCTAGGAAGACTTTGATCCACCATGTTTAAAATGTCTTGAGCGTGATAATGCTGTCTCTGTTGCTGGATGTTCTACTGCTTCTACTGTTGCTATGTCTTCACCTGCTGATGTGGAAACTAACCCCTCTTCTAGGGATACCACTACTATTGCTGATGAGAATGCGAGGTTGAAGACATTGCTTGAAACTGGGATGTACAAAAGCCTCAAAGGCATCAGACACTATGCGATGTACTCAAGAAACAGATTCTGAACTGAAACCCTAGGAAACTGGGTGTTGTGTTTGAGAGGAAAATGAATGTTGATAGTTCATATTGGAAGCCTGAGCAGTACCCCAAAACCACATGTGTTGCTGGAAAGGAACCTTCAGTGGATCCATCTACCTTATCTGGCTTCACCTATGCTAACCTGATTATCATTGATGAATCCTTTGATGCAAACTATAAACTGTTTAAGAATCAGAATGGTGAAGTGTTTGCCAGGTATATTGGTACAAACTACAGGAATTGACCACCTTTGAAGAAGATCTGGGTGCCCAAAAGTTTTCTTGAGAAACATCCTATGAATGTCATCATGACACCACCAGGGAAGAAGACAAACCCCAGACCAAAGGCTTCATATGGTCCAAAGGCTTCATACAGACAAAGGACTCACCAGAGTCACCCCAACGCAAATGTTTTGCAGGGAAACCATACTCAGACTTATGCATATGAGTGTGTTTCGTCAAACCGCTATGTTCATAAGACCAAGAACTATTCTATTTATTCTTATGCGTATTATTCACCACCTGCAAGGCTATTTGCCAGGGCTCCAAAGCCGAAGTTCTCAGATGCTGCACTTAGACTCATTGCTTCTAAGCCACCCCTGAAGTTGTGGGTGGTTAAGAAAAATTAACTCTCTTTTGTAGGGAAAGGTCTCTCGCCGGAAATCAAAGGCGTCTGATGCTTATGCTCGGGACCTAAAACATATTGTGGGACACAAGATAAAATGTCCAAATGGTCTCATTATGTATTTTGTCCCAGGATTCCTTGACAAACATCCTATTTATCCTAACCAAGACCTGAACTTTCATAATCCGCTTGTTCGTCAAATGTTTATGCTTCACAATACCCTTGGTGAAGCCAATCCCCCAAATAGCACTGTAGGGTATGACACCAAAGGCTTCAGAATGGTTTATGGACAGTTGATGCACTGACCACATGACTGGTGGTCGAAGTCGTCTCATGGATTCAGCCCTACGTCCATCTAACAAGAGTCACATCACATTTGCTGACGCTGGTAAAAGCAAGGTATTGGGTCTAGGTAGAGTTGCAATCACAAAGGATCAAACATGGATAAAGTGTTGCATGTTGAATCCCTTGGTTTCTACTTAATGTCTGTCTCAATGCTTTGTAATCTGAACATGATTGTGATATTCGGAAAATATCGTTGCCTTGTTCTTATGGAATCTGGCAAGTCTCTAGTCTTTGAAGGGCATCAAAAATACAATCTGTACATGGTAGATTTCTCAGCAGGACCATAGTTGGCCGTATGTCTTCTAGCAATAACTTCAGAGTGCTGGCTCTGGCATCGGAGGCTAGGTCATGACGGCATGGGGAACTTGTACACTCTCGCGAAGAAGAAGCATGTTGTAGGTGAAGGAAATATGCCCTAGAGGCAATAATAAAGTTATTATTTATTTCCTTATATCATGATAAAAGTTTATTATTCATGCTAGAATTGTATTAACCGGAAACATAATACATGTGTGAATACATAGACAAACAGAGTGTCACTAGTATGCCTCTACTTGACTAGCTCGTTAATCAAAGATGGTTATGTTTCCTAACCATGGACAAAGAGTTGTCATTTGGTTAACAGGATCACATCATTAGTTGAATGATGTGATTGACATGACCCATTCCATTAGCTTAGCACCCGATCGTTTAGTATGTTGCTATTGCTTTCTTCATGACTTATACATGTCCCTATGACTATGAGATTATGCAACTCCCGTTTGCCAGAGGAACACTTTGTGTGCTACCAAACGTCACAACGTAACTGGGTGATTATAAAGGAGCTCTACAGGTGTCTCCGAAGGTACATGTTGGGTTGGCGTATTTCGAGATTAGGATTTGTCACTCCGATTGTCGGAGAGGTATCTCTGGGCCCTCTCGGTAATGCACATCACTTAAGCCTTGTAAGCATTGCAACTAATGAGTTAGTTGCGGGATGATGTATTACAGAACGAGTAAAGAGACTTGCCGGTAACAAGATTGAACTAGGTATTGAGATACCGACGATCGAATCTCGGGCAAGTAACATACCGATGTCAAAGGGAACGACGTATGTTGTTATGCCGTCTGACCGATAAAGATCTTCATAGAATATGTAGGAGCCAATATGAGCATCCAGGTTCCTCTATTGGTTATTGACCGGAGACGTGTCTCGGTCATGTCTACATTGTTCTCGAACCCGAAGGGTCCGCACGCTTAAGGTTTCGATGACAGTTATATTATGAGTTTATGAGTTTTGATGTACTGAAGTTAGTTCGGAGTCCTGGATGTGATCACGGACATGACGAGGAGTCTCCAAATGGTCGAGACATAAAGATTGATATATTGGACGGCTATATTCGGACACCGAAAGTGTTCCGGATGATTTCGGAGAAAACCGGAGAGCCGGAGGGTTACCGGAACCCCCCCGGGAGAAGTAATGGGCCATATGGGCCTTAGTGGAGAGAGAGAGGGGCAGACAAAGGTGGGTCACGTGCCTCCTCCCCCCTTGGTCCGAATTGGACTAGGAGAGGGGGGGGGGCGGCGCCCCCCTTTCCCTCTCCCTCCCCACTTCCTTCCCCCTCCTAGTAGGAGTCTTACTCCTACTAGGAGGAGGACTCCTCCTTGGTGCGCCAAAGAGGGCCGGACGGCCTCCTCCCCTTGATCCTTTATATACGGGGGTAGAGGGCACCCCTAGATACACAAGTTGATCCACGTGATCATATTCTTAGCCGTGTGCGGTGCCCCCTTCCACCATAGTCCTCAATAATATTGTAGCGGTGCTTAGGCGAAGCCCTGCGACGATAGTACATCAAGATCGTCACCACGCCGTCGTGCTGACGGAACTCTTCCCCGACACTTTGCTGGATCGGAGTCCGGGGATCTTCATCGAGCTGAACGTGTGCTAGAACTCGGAGGTGCCGTAGTTTCGGTGCTTGATCGGTCGGGCCGTGGAGACGTACGACTACATCAACCAAGTTAACGCTTCCGTTGTCGATCTACAAGGGTACGTAGATCACACTCTCCCCCTCTCGTTGCTATGCATCACCATGATCTTGCGTGTGCGTAGGAATTTTTTTGAAATTACTACATTCCCAACAGTGGCATCCGAGCCTAGGTTTTATGTGTTGATGTTATATGCACGAGTAGAACACAAGTGAGTTGTGGGCGATATAAGTCATACTGCTTACCAGCATGTCATACTTTGGTTCGGCGGTATTGTTGGCCGAAGCGGCCCGGACCGACATTACGCGTACGCTTACGCGAGACCGGTTCTCCCGACGTGCTTTGCACAAAGGTGGCTAGCGGGTGACAGTTTCTCCAACTTTAGTTGAACCGAGTGTGGCTACGCCCAGTCCTTGTGAAGGTTAAAACAGCACCAACTTGACAAACTATCGTTGTGGTTTTGATGCGTAGGTAAGATTGGTTCTTGCTTAAGCCCGTAGCAGCCACGTAAAACTTGCAACAACAAAGTAGAGGACATCTAACTTGTTTTTGCAGGGCATGTTGTGATGTGATATGGTCAAGACATGATGCTAAATTTTATTGTATGAGATGATCATGTTTTGTAACCGAGTTATCGGCAACTGGCAGGAGCCATATGGTTGTCGCTTTATTGTATGCAATGCAATCGCGCTGTAATGCTTTACTTTATCACTAAGCGGTAGCGATAGTCGTGGAAGCATAAGATTGTCGAGACGACAACGATGCTATGATGGAGATCAAGGTGTCGCGTAGGTGATGATGGTGATCATGACGGTGCTTCGAAGATGGAGATCACAAGCACAAGATGATGGTGGCCATATCATATCACTTATATTGATTGCATGTGATGTTTATCTTTTATGCATCTTATCTTGCTTTGATTGACGGTAGCATTATAAGATGATCTCTCACTAATTATCAAGAAGTGTTCTCCCTGAGTATGCACCATTGCGAAAGTTCTTCGTGCTGAGACACCACCTGATGATCGGGTGTGATAGGCTCTACGTTCAAATACAACGGGTGCAAAACAGTTGCACACGCAGAATACTCAGGTTATACTTGACGAGCCAAGCATATACATATATGGCCTCGGAACACGGAGACCGAAAGGTCGAGCATGAATCATATAGCAGATATGATCAACATAGCAATGTTCACCAATGAAACTACTCCATCTCACGTGATGATCGGACATGGTTTAGATGATTTGGATCACGTAATCACTTAGAGGATTAGAGGGATGTCTATCTAAGTGGGAGTTCTTTAAGTAATATGATTAACTGAACTTAAATTTATCATGAACTTAGTCCTGGTAGTATTTTGCAAATTATGTTGTAGATCAATAGCTCGCGTTGTTGCTTCCCTGTGTTTATTTTGATATGTTCCTAGAGAAAATTGTGTTGAAAGATGTTAGTAGCAATGATGCGGATTGGATCCGTGATCTGAGGTTTATCCTCATTGCTGCATAGAAGAATTATGTCCTTGATGCACCGCTAGGTGACGGACTATTGCAGGAGCAGATGCAGACGTTATGAATGTTTGGTTAGCTCAATATGATGACTACTTGATAGTTTAGTGCACCATGCTTAAAGGCTTAGAAACGGGACTTCAAAGACGTTTTGAACGTCATGGAGCATATGAGATGTTCCAGGAGTTGAAGTTAATATTTCAAGGAAATACCCGAGTTGAGAGATATGAAGTCTCCAACAAGTTCTATAGCTAAAAGATGGAGGAGAATCGCTCAACTAGTGAGCATGTGCCCAGATTGTCTGAGTACTACAATCGCTTGAATCAAGTGGGAGTTAATCTTCCAGATAAGATAGTGATTGACAGAATTCTCTAGTCACCATCACCAAGTTAGTAGAACTTCGTGATGAACTATGATATGCAAGGGATAACGGAAACGATTCCCAAGCTCTTCGTAATGCGGAAATTGACGAAGGTAGAAATCGAGAAAAACATCAAGTGTTGATGGTAGACAAGACCACTAGTTTCAAGAAAAGGGCAGAGGGAAGAAGGGGAACTTCAAGAAGAACAGCAAGCAAGTTGCTGCTCAAGTGAAGAAGCCCAAGTCTGGTCCTAAGCCTGAGACTAAGTGTTTCTACTGCAAAGGGACTGGTCACTGGAAGCGGAACTACCCCAAGTGATTGGCAGATAAGAAGGATGGCAAAGTGAACATAAGTATATTTGATATACATGTTATTGATGTGTACTTTACTAGTGTTTTAGCAACCCCTCAGTATTTGATACTAGTTCAGTTGCTAAGATTAGTAACTCAAAACGGGAGTTGCAGAATAAACAGAGACTAGTTAAGGGTGAAGTGACGATGTGTGTTGGAAGTGGTTCCAAGATTGATATGATCATCATCGCACACTCCCTATACTTTCGGGATTAGTGTTGAACCTGAATAAGTGTTATTTGGTGTTTGCGTTAAGCATGAATATGATTTGATCATGTTTATTGTAATACGGTTATTCATTTAAGTAAGAGAATAAATTGTTGTTCTGTTTACATGAATAAAACCTTATATGGTTACACACCCAATGAAAATAGTTCGTTGGATCTCGATCGTAGTGATACACATAATCATAATATTGAAACCAAAAGATGCAAAGTTAATAATGATAGTGCAACTTATTTGTAGCACTGCCGTTTAGGTCATATTGGTGTAAAGCGCATGAAAGAAACTCCATGCTGATGGGATTTTGGAATCACTTGATTATGAATCACTTGATGCTTGCGAACCATGCCTCATGGGCAAGATGACTAAGACTCCGTTCTCCGGAGCGAGCAACTGACTTATTGGAAATAATACATACTGATGTATGCGGTCCGATGAGTGTTAAGGCTCACGGCAAGTATCGTTATTTTCTGAACTTCACAGATGATTTGAGCAGATATGGGTATATCTACTTGATGAAACATAAGTCTGAAACATTTGAAAAGTTCAAAGAATTTCAGAGTGAAGTGGAAAATCATCGTGACAAGAAATTAAAGTTTCTACGATCTGATCGCGGAGACAAATATTTGAGTTACGAGTTTGGTCTTCAATTAAAACAATGTGGAATAGTTTCACAAACTCATGCCACATGGAACACCACAGCATAATGGTGTGTCCGAACGTCATAACCGTACTTTATTGGATATAGTGCAATCTATGATGTCTCTTACCGATCTACCACTATCGTTTTGGGGTTATGCATTAGAGACAGCTGCATTCACGTTAAAAGGGCACCATCTAAATCTATTGAGACGACACCGTATGAACTGTGGTTTGGCAAGAAACCAAAGTTGTCGTTTCTTAAAGTTTGGGGTTGCAATGCTTATGTGAAAAAGTTTCATCCTGATAAGCTCAAACCCAAATCAGAAAAGTGTGTCTTCATAGGATACCCAAAAAGTTACTGTTGGGTACACCTTCTATCACAGATCCAAAGGCAAGACATTCGTTGCTAAGAATGGATCCTTTCTAGAGAAGGAGGTTCTCTCGAAAGAAGTGAGTGGGAGGAAAGTAGAACTTGATAAGGTAATTGTACCTTCTCCCTTATTGGAAAGTAGTTCATCACAGAAATCTGTTCCTGTGACTACTACACCAATTAGTGAGGAAGCTAATGATGATGATCATGTAACTTCAGATCAAGTTACTACCGAATCTCGTAGGTAAACCAGAGTGAGATCCGCACCAGAGTGGTACGGTAATCCTGTTCTGGAGGTCATGCACCAGAATGGCTTGAGGCCATGAAATCTGAGATGGGATCCATGTATGAGAACAAAGTATGGACTTTGGTTGACTTGCCCGATGATCGGCAAGCAATTGAGAATAAACGGATCTTCAAGAGGAAGACGGACGCTGATAGTAGTGTTACTATCTACAAAGCTAGAATTGTCGCAAAAGGTTTTCGACAAGTTCAAGGTGTTGACTACAATGAGAGTTTCTCACTCGTATCTATGCTTAAGTCTGTCCGAATCATGTTAGCAATTGCCGCATTTTATGAAATTTGGCAAATGGATAAACAAAACTGCATTCCTTAATAGATTTATTAAAGAAGAGTTGTATATGATACAACCAGAAGGTTTTGTCAATCCTAAAGGTGCTAACAAAATATGCAAGCTCCAGCGATCCATCTATGGACTGGTGCAAGCATCTCGGAGTTGGAATATACGCTTTGATAAGTTGATCAAAGCATATAGTTTTATACAGACTTGCGATGAAGCCTGTATTTACAAGAAAGTGAGTGGGAGCACTACAACATTTCTGATAAGTATATGTGAATGACATATTGTTGATCGGAAATAATGTAGAATTATTCTGCAAAGCATAAAGGAGTGTTTGAAAGGAATTTTCCAAAGAAAGACCTCGGTGAATCTGCTGACATATTGAACATCAAGATCTATAGAGATAGATCAAGACGCTTGATAAGTTTTTTTCAGTAAGTACATACCTTGACAAGATTTTGAAGTAGTTCAAAATAGAACAGTCAAAGAAAGAGTTCTTGTCTGTGTTACAAGGTGTTAAATTGAGTAAGACTCAAAGCCCGACCACGGTAGAAGATAGAAAGAGAATGAAAGTCATTCCCTATGCCTCAGCCATAGGTTCTATAAAGTATGCCATGCTGTGTACCAGATCTATTGTATACCCTACACTGATTTTGGCAAGGGAGTACAATAGTGATCTAGGAGTAGATCACTGGACAGCGGTCAAAATTATCCTTAGTGGAATAAGGATATGTTTCTCGATTATGGAGGTGACAAAAGGTTCGTCGTAAAGAGTTACATCAATGCAAGTTTTGACACTGATCTAGATAACTTTAAGTCTCAATCTGGATACATATTGAAAGTGGGAGCAATTAGCTAGAGTAGCTCCGTGCAGAGCATTGTTGACATAGATATTTGCAAAATACATACAGATCTGAATATGGCAGACCCGTTGACTAAAATTCTCTCACAAGCAAAACATGATCACACCTTAGTACTCTTTGGGTGTTAATCACATAGCGATGTGAACTAGATTACTGAATCTAGTAAACCCTTTGGGTGTTGGTCACATGGCGATGTGAACTATGGGTGTTAATCACATGATGATGTGAACTATCGATGTTAATCACATGGTGATGTGATCTAGATTACTGACTCTAGTGCAAGTGGGAGACTGAAGGAAATATGCCCTGGAGGCAATAATAAAGTTATTATTTATTTCCTTATATCATGATAAAAGTTTATTATTCATGCTAGAATTGTATTAACCGGAAACATAATACATGTGTGAATACATAGACAAACAGAGTGTCACTAGTATGCCTCTACTTGACTAGCTCGTTAATCAAAGATGGTTATGTTTCCTAACCATGGACAAAGAGTTGTCATTTGATTAACGGGATCACATCATTAGTTGAATGATCTGATTGACATGACCCATTCCATTAGCTTAGGACCCAATTGTTTAGTATGTTGCTATTGCTTTCTTCATGACTTATACATGTTCCTATGACTATGAGATTATGCAACTCCCGTTTGCCAGAGGAACACTTTGTGTGCTACCAAACGTCGCAACGTAACTGGGTGATTATAAAGGAGCTCTACAGGTGTCTCCAAAGGTACATGTTGGGTTGGCGTATTTCGAGATTAGGATTTGTCACTTCGATTGTCGGAGAGGTATCTCTGGGCCCTCTCGGTAATGCACATCACTTAAGCCTTCCAAGTGTTGCAACTAATGAGTTAGTTGCGGGATGATGTATTACAGAACGAGTAAAGAGACTTGCCGGTAACGAGATTGAACTAGGTATTGAGATACCGACGATCGAATCTCGGGCAAGTAACATACCGATGACAAAGGGAATGACGTATGTTGTTATGCCGTCTGACCGATAAAGATCTTCGTAGAATATGTAGGAGCCAATATGAGCATCCAGGTTCCGCTATTGGTTATTAATCGGAGACGTGTCTCGGTCATGTCTACATTGTTCTCGATCCCGAAGGGTCCGCACGCTTAAGGTTTTGATGACAGTTATATTATGAGTTTATGAGTTTTGATGTACCGAAGTTAGTTCGGAGTCTCGGATGTGATCACGGACATGACGAGGAGTCTCGAAATGGTCGAGACATAAAGATTGATATATTGGACGGCTATATTCGGACACCGGAAGTGTTCCGGGTGATTTCGGAGAAAACCGGAGAGCCGGAGGGTTACTGGAACCCCCCCGGGAGAAGTAATGGGCCATATGGGCCTTAGTGGAGAGAGAGAGGGGCAGCCAAAGGTGGGCCGCGCGCCTCCTCCCCCCTTGGTCCGAATTGGACTAGGAGAGGGGGGGCGGCGCCCCCCTTTCCCTCTCCCTCCCCACTTCCTTCCCCCTCCTAGTAGGAGTCCTACTCCTACTAGGAGGAGGACTCCTCCTTGGGGCGCCATAGAGGGCCGGACGGCCTCCTCCCCTTGATCCTTTATATACGGGGGTAGAGGGCAACCCTAGATACACAAGTTGATCCACGTGATCATATTCTTAGCCGTGTGTGGTGCCCCCTTCCACCATAGTCCTCGATAATATTGTAGCGGTGCTTAGGCGAAGCCCTGCGATGGTAGTACATCAAGATCGTCACCACGCCGTCGTGCTGACGGAACTCTTCCCCGACACTTTGCTGGATCAGAGTCCGGCGATCGTCATCGAGCTGAATGTGTGCTAGAACTCGGAGGTGCCGTAGTTTCGGTGCTTGATCGGTTGGGCCGTGGAGACGTACGACTACATCAACCAAGTTAACGCTTCCGTTGTCGATCTACAAGGGTACGTAGATCACACTCTCCCCCTCTCGTTGCTATGCATCACCATGATCTTGCGTGTGCGTAGGAATTTTTTTGAAATTACTACATTCCCAACAATACAAATCGAGGGCGTCAAGTTCAATAAGGATCATCTATGTGGTGCCTGCAAAGCTGGTAAGATGACTAGGGCCAAGCATCCCTCGAAGTCAATCATGACGACATCTCGTCCCTTCGAGCTACTTCACATGGACTTATTTGGCCATACTCACTACTCTACCCTTACTACCACTGCTTGCCTCTATGGCTTCGTCATTGTTAATGACTACTCAAGATATACGTGGGTGCCAATAATCCTCTATAAGAATGAAGTGCAGGATGTCTTCAGACGGTTCGCCAATTGTGCCATGACCAACTATGGCATCAAGATCAAGCACGTCATAAGTGACAATGGCCCAAAATTCAAGAACGTCGGCCTCGACACTTATCTCGATACATTGGGCATCACTCATGAGTTCTCAACTGCATACACAGTTCAGTAGAATGGCATCGTGGAGCGCAAGAACAGAACCCTCATTAGCTGGCGTGGATGATGCTTGATGAGTACAAGACACCAAGGAAGTTCTGGCCTGAAGCCATTGATACTGCGTGCCACGTCATCAACCGTGTTTATCTCCACAAGCTTCTAAAGAATACATCATATGAACTACTAACTGGTAAGAAGCCAACCATCATCTACTTCATAGTATTTGGTGCTAGGTCCTGGATTAAGGATCTGAATCACACTTCAAAATTTGCATCGAAAACACATGAAGGTATTATGCTTGGCTACGGAAAGGATTCGCACTCCTATAGAGTCCTCAACCTCTTTCACAATAAAGTGGTTGAAACTGTGGATGTGCGGTTCAATGAGACTAACGGCTCGCAAAGAGAGCACCTGCCAAATGTGCTAGATGAAGTATCACCAAGTGAATCCATCAAGCTTATAGGTACTGGAGAAATCATACCTTCAGAGGCTCAGGCTGAAGAAGAAATCATCATTTCTGCACCTAATCAACCCGAAGACACTACTCAGCCTAAAGTCAATGCCGATGATGAAGACCATGATCAACAAGAGAAAAGTCTTCATCCAATTCATCCTTGTGCTGCAAATGAAGTGTAGATTGAGAACTATTCGATAGAATCAATGCACCTGGTCCACTCACTCGTTCAAGAGCAACACAACTAGCAAATTTCTTGGGGCACTTTAAATTTGTCTCTATATCAGAACCCAAGAAAGTTGCTGAAGCCTTCATGGAACCTGAATGGATTCAAGCGATGCAAGAAGAGCTTCAAAAGTTTGAGCTGAATAATGTGTTGGAACTGGTTAAGCGTTCTGATCCTCGCAAGCATAACATTATTTGCACCAAATGGATCTATCGCAACAAACAAGACGAGTGTCGGTGTCAAAACCGGCGGATCTCGGGTAGGGGGTCCCGAACTGTGCGTCTAAGGCGGATGGTAACAGGAGGCAAGGGACACAATGTTTTACCCAGGTTCGGGCCCTCTTGATGGAGGTAAAACCCTACGTCCTGCTTGATTATTCTTGATAATATGAGTAGTACAAGAGTTGATCTACCACGAGATCAGAGAGGCTAAACCCTAGAAGCTAGCCTATGGTATGATTGTATGTTGTCCTATGGACTAAAACCCTTCGGTTTATATAGACACCGAAGGGGCCTAGGGTTACACAGATTCGGTTACAAGGAAGGAGATCTACATATTCATGTTGCCAAGCTTGCCTTCCACGCCAAGGAGAGTCCCAACCCGACACGGGATGAAGTCTTCAATCTTGTATCTTCATAGTCCAATAGTCCGGCCAAAGGATATAATCTTGCTGTACGGATACCCCCTAATCCAGGACTCCCTCAGTAGCCCCTGAACCAGGCTTCAATGACGATAAGTCCGGCGTGCAGATTGTCTTCGGCATTGCAAGGCGGGTTCCTCCTTCGAATACTTCATAGAAGATTTTAAACATGAGGATCGTGTTTGGCTCTGCAAAATAAGTTCCACATACCACCGTAGAGGGAATAATATTTACACAAATCTAATCTACTGACGTACCCCATAGTGTGACATCACACCACAGCCAGGTCTTTATTCGAATCGTTTTTCATAACCTATCTCAGCGTGTTTCATGAGGCGGTTTCCTAGGCACGTCTTGTCAAAGCAGAGATCGTGTCCCCTTATTATGGGGTTCCCATCAATACGGATGTGGGTAACCCAACCGCGCCTATTAGTAGGACTCCTAAATCTTAGGCAAGTCCCAAATGGCCACGAGGATGACGCTTGATATTCACCCTCTTTATAAAGGGGACAAGGCCTTTTCCTCTCGATGTTAATCGAATCGGCCTCGCGCATCGAGTTCCAACACCCAAAGCTCAGGTTTAGGCACTTCGGACCTTCAACTATGTCCGGATCCAACCTTCAAGGTCGGTGGATGCCTTCCTCAGTCACAGAGGAGGACATCAAGAAGTCAAGAGAGGCCAGATATCTGACCGCTGAAATTTCGCATCGGCTGCCTGCCCGAGAGCAGGTCGTCCCTACTCCCGAACCGAACGAGAGCGTCGTGTCCATCTCCCACTTCCTCTGAGGACTAGGCCTCGCTCTGGATCCCTTTGTTAGGGGTCTTATGTTCTATTACGGGCTAGATTTTCACGATCTGGCCCCGGATTCCCTTCTTCACATCTCGACATTTATTGTCGTATGCGAGGCCTTCCTCCGCATTACCCCTCACTTCGGCCTGTGGCTCAAGACCTTCGATGTGAAGCCGAAGATGATTGAGGGGCAGCATGCAGCGTGCGGAGGCGCTTCAATAAGCAAGATTGCTGACGCTCCCTGGCCTGAGGGTTACTTCCTAGAGGTGTCCGGATTGTGGCAGCGGGAGTGGTTCTACATCACAGCTTCCCGATGTGCCAAGTGGGTAGCTTCCCCCGCCTTCCGCTCAGGCCCCCCACCACAACTGATGTCATGGATCAGCAGGGGGCTGAGCTGGGGTCCAGCCAAGGACATGCCAATACTGCAAAGCCGCATCCGAGATCTCTTCGAGAGAGATATCAGTCTGGTTATGGTAGTGCAAGTTATGCTAGTCCGTCAAGTCCAGCCTTGCAAACGCCGGCCCCTTCGCATGTGGGAATTCAACCCGGAAGGACCGCGAGCTATCCAACATTTCCTCGGCATGACGCATGAAGAGATGTACAAATTGTTCTTCGGACCACAAATTATGTGTCCGGACATCACTGAGCATGCAGGTCTGAGCTGCAATCGCCCGGATACCCAAGTGAGTAGCCCTGCATCCGAACACATTGTCCATTTTATTCATAGCAACATTGCCCTAAAAAAGAAAAACCGCTCTTGGTCCAGGATTGGATAGCGAAGGCAAAGTTGATCAGGTGTCCGGCCCCCCTCCCTGAGACCTCACCAAATCCCGTGCTAACCAGGATGCTGGAGATCGCGCCTTATCAAGCGCCCTTGGGAAAAGATAAAGGGGGGGGGGAACGAGGAGGTTAGCGCCTCCACGAAGGAGGTTAGCTGGGGAGGAGGGACTGAAACTTCCTCTCCCCAGGGAAGGAAGAGGACCGCCTCCGAGGACCCGGAGATAATGGTCTCCAAACGGGGGAAGAAATCTTCGTCGGAGGGTCCTGCCTCTGGGGCTACCCTGGCCGTACTATGTCCTCAAGGGGACCAACCCTCCACGGAGCTGTAAGTAAAAGGGTACTTAATAATGAAAATATCTCGCTTTACTTCTGAGGAAAACAACCAAAGCATTTATCTTGCAGTTCGGATCTTAGCCCTGCTCAGCATAGCTCGTCTTTAGGGGATCTTCTTCCAGAGATGATGGAGAGCGAAATGCCTCCCCCTGCCACACCGCCTCACGAGGCGGGCGACCCCGAGGTGTCATCGCGGAGGGTTTCTCCTGATCCGGCAAGGCCAGAAGGTAATCCTATGGCCACCCAAAGTCCTCAGTATCCGGCTCTTGAAGAGAGCAATCAAAAGAGTCCGGCACCATCTGGTGTGCGGTCGGACGTACTAAGGGATCTCCTAGAGCAAGCGGCTATCTCAGAAGAGCACCACACGTTGATGGCAACGGTGATTGAAAGGATTTCATCCGCCGAAAGCGGGTTGCATGAAGCCTTTGTGAGTCTATTGACGGGTTTTGAGGTACGTGAAATGATGTACATTTTTGACAGTACCGCACATTTTTTGATGTGCCTTGTGTAGATAGTAGCCCCTGAGACTCTGGTTGTCGTCGAAAACAGCGGCAAACAGAGGATCATAGTCCCAGGTAATAACCAGACCGCCTTTATGTGGGTTGAAGCTCCGGTGGCTAGCTAGACTGATTGGTTTGCCAAACTAAGGAGGCAGCTAGATGCGGCAGATGCCGACATCGGGCTTGTCAACAAGCGGCTTGACGAGGCACAAGGTCAGTGATTTTTCTAGTGATCGTCACATAGTAAGAGCAACATGATGCCAGTATCTTTAATATGTTGTGACTACAGATGGAGCTGCCGCCGTGGAGACCCTTCGGGCGGAACTTGCCCAAGCCAAGGAGCACGCAAGGAGCAGCAATGCGACCGCTTTAAAGGCGACCGAGGATTAAAGAGCCGAACAGGCCGCACATTGTGAGAGCAAAGAAAAATTTGCCAAGATGGACGTGGAGTTAAAAGATGCTGCTGACCGTTACCGGCTTCTTGAAGACGAAAACCGGGCGAAGGCGACAGACCTGGAGAAGGCCCGGGTGGCTGCCAAGGAAGCCCGCTCCAAAATTAGAGCGACGAAGGAGGAGCTGAATCAAACTGCGGATATCGTTTCTGGGAAGCCCTTCTTGTTATGGACTAAGTTCGGAGATCCAAAATATGCTCCTCTAGACCGGCTATGGAGTTCTGCGGACGAGTACATGGATTTGGCTGCAAGTGCTGCTGATGCAGCCAAGTACTTAAAGGATCAGAAGGGTCCTAAAGTGGAGAAGCTGTTCTGGTCACAATTTCACGCTCCAGTCTGTCCGCTGTTGCTGAATGAGCGATTGACCGGTTGGGCCGAGCTCCATAGATTATCCGGACTTGCCATGAGGTCCGTAGTGGATCATCTATGGCCAGGAGGGCCAAGGCCGAATAGCTACTTTAGCTTGGTGCAACAATTCCTTGGTGCCGTGCCACACATCGATGCTGTAAAGAGGTCGGCGTGCATAGAGGGCTCGCGGATGGCCCTTGCCCGTGTCAAAACATACCGGGCGGAGATGGATGCCGACACTGTTGCAGCACAGGGTTCGACCATAGTCCAAGTGGTTGCCGAGCACTACTTTGAAGAAGTTCTTGAAGGCGCTCGTTTGATAGAGGCTCAGTGCTCGAAGAATATTATGTTTAAGTGACATGTATTCCCATTGTAAGAACAATGTTTTATTGCATTTATCAAGGCTGTATTTATACCTTTGCCCAAAAGTGCTATGATGCCTCATGTGCGACCATTTATGTATATATGTATATAACCTGAAAGATGACAGTCGTCGGCTTCAGCCCCCATGCATATAATGCGTAGGTGTTCGCAGAATACGCATGTTCACACTTGATCCAACGTCTTGGTCCATTAACACTACTAGGGAAAACCCTATACACAGAATCTTAGCAGCTGCGTGGCTCAAAAAGCAGCGCTGCTGCTAATTAGCAGGAGCGCGGGTGTGGAAAACCCGCTACTGACAAGTGCTTAGCAGTAGCGTGCTTGGCGTAACCCGCGCTGCTACAAATATCGACCCACAGTGCCCACCCAACTCCATTTAGCAGCAGCGCGGTGCCGCGAGCCGCGCTGCTGCTATAGCTATAGCAGTAGCGCGGTTTTTCTGAGGTCGCTGCTGCTAATTTTCAAATCGGGCACACTTTTTGTCCCGGTTAGCAGTAGCGCTTGTACCGAAAGCTTGCTGCTGCTACTTTCTTAGCAGCAGCGCGTTTTACGTATGATGCTACTGCTAATCCACACCCACCACCTTTTCCCCACCCATCCTCCCCCTCCTCTCCCTTTCCCCTACCTCTCCCACTCTCACTCTTCTTCTTCGTCAATACTTCTTCCCCATTACTCTCCCTCTTCTACCTACCTTTCTCTCTCTTCATTACTCCTACCTAACTACACCACCTCCATTAATGCATCTCCTTTCTCTGTTTCCTTCCCCCTCCACTAGTTGAAGTTGTCTCCTCCCAAATTAGGTAGCTAGGTAGACGTAGCATTTAGTTAAGTGACCTATTTGCCGCCTATCTAGATCTATATTTGTTAAGAAGAGCTTTGTGCACTTTTGATCTCCCTACATCATCATCTCCATCGTGTGCTCGATCTCGAGATATAGGTGATTAAAATTTCATGCTTTTGCAAAATGGAAATATGTTTATGTGTGTGTGATATGTTTATGGAAATTGTGTCTGTGGCATGAGTTGATGCCAAAGCGTGCTTTTGAGTTGCGTATGTTTTGCCGAAATGTCGATTTATTTCCGTTTTGGCGAATTCCAGGCAAACTCTAGATCTCTATATGTCCTATTTTTAAGGAAGGTCATGCCGAATTTTTGTATGACTTTGATGCATGCACGCATTTTTATAATCAATTTTTTTATTATTACCGTGCAGAGTTGACGATGGTTAGTGGAACAATGGTGGACAGGTGGTTGCGGTCGGCGGTGCAGGACATGAAAGAAAATAATCGGACAGAGGTTTTATGTCTGTGTCGAAAATGCAAAGGAATAGTTTGGCTCGACCCCCATGACGATGGCCATGTCGAAGCACACCTGCTCATGACTGGTTTCATGGATGGCTATACTCGGTGGATAATTGAAGATGAGGATGACGATGTTGAGGATGCCGACGGGGCAGGCAATGTTGACACGGGGCAAGACGAAGAGATGATCGATAATGGCGGCGGGGAAGAGGCCGGACATGGCGGCGGAGAAGGGGCCGGACATGGCGGCAGAGAAGGGGCCGGACATGGCGGCGGGGAGAACGGCATGGACTCCACGTAGCAGAGTTCGTCGGTACTAAGTTCAATCGTGCGGGACCCTCATGTTCAAGCATTGCTTTGCAAGGAGATGAGTATTGAGAGAGATGCTTCTAGAGAGGAGGCTAAGCTGGAGCAACTGGTGGTAGACTCGAACACTCCATTGTATGATGGTTGCAATCCTGAGGTGATCCGCTTGAGTTTCACGCTCCAACTCCTGAAGACGAAGGCTAAAAACAAATGGACGAACACTAGCCTCGATGAGCATCTCAAGTACCTAAAGGATATTCTTCCCATGGGTAATCTATGTCCTAGTAGTGTTGATGAGGCCAAGAAGATCGTGTGCCTTCTTGATCTGCCACATATTCAATACCATGCATGCATCAACGATTGCATAATTTATCGGAAGGAGCACGGGGAAAAACAAGCTGTCCGGTGTGCAATGCTTCTCGATACAAGAAGGCCGGGAAGAAATGTCCCCAAAAAGTGGTATGGTACTTACCGATCACTCCCCGTCTCTAGAGGTATTCTGTAGATCCCAAGGAAGCAAAGCTAATGCGCTGGCACGCGGAAAGGAAGAAGCCCAACGATGGAGATGATCCAAAACTGAGACACGTCAAGGTTGGAAGCCAGTGGAGAGCGTTGAACAACTTCTATCGGTATTTTAAATGTGATGTAAGGAACATCGTGCTCGGCGCGTGTACCGATGGCATGAATCCGTTTGGCAACCAGAACACCAACCATAGCACATGGCCCGTGTTTGTATGGATGTACAACCTCCCCCCTGATTGTGCATGAAATCAAAGTACATTCACATGAGCATGCTTATTCAAGGACGGAAACAACCAGGAAATAATATTAATTTGTATCTGGGGCTACTTCAAGAGGAGTTAGACACGTTATGGAAAACACCGGCCAAGACATGGGACGCCAGCAAAGGCGAGTATTTCAACATGAGAGCCGCGCTGATCACGACAGTGCAGGACTATCTCGGTTACGAATATGTGGCAGGCCAGGTGTGCCATGGATATTGCGGATGCACGCGGTGCATGGATGATACGACGTCTCATCAGCTAACATCAAGGAAAGATGGCGGGTCTGGGAAAATCGTGTACATGGGGCATCGAAGATGGCTCGAACAGGACGAGCCGTTGAGAAACTGTGGAGATCTCTTCAATAGTCACGTTGAGCATCGAGGACCTCCACGTAAGCGTAGCAGTGCCGAAATAGATGAGCTGTTGAAAAACTGGAAGGAGTGCCCCGCGCCGGGAAAGACGATGAGAAAGGCGCCGGAGCCGCTGCTTAAGGTATGGGAGATGAGTTCTGTGTTCTGGGACTTGGAGTACTGGCACAAACTCAATACACCTCATTGCCTTGATCAAATGCATATCTGTAAGAATGTCCTTGAGAGCTTGCTCGCAACACTGATGAACATGCCGGATAAGACCAAGGATGGGCCGAAGGCAAGAAAAGACTTGCAAGATTTGAAAATCAGGGAAGATCTGCACATGCCACCCCGTAAAATGTCAGACGAGACAGAGACGAAGACAGAGGCATGGGAGAAGAAGGGCAAGAAAATAAAGAAAGAGGATTATTGCCCCCCTTCTTGCTTCACCATAAGTCAGGCTGAGATCGATCAATTCTTTAAGTGCCTTACTGGAGTCAAAGTTAGTTCTGGTTACTGTGGTAAGATAAACAGATACCTAGACACGGACAAGAAAAGGTTCAGCTGGATGAAGTCCCATGACTGTCATGTGATGATGACGCAGATACTACCTGTTTCCCTTAGAGGGATAATGGACAAGAACGTCCGTGACATGCTTATTGGTCTCTGCAACTTTTTTGACGTCATCTCTCGAAAGTCGATCAGTGTGAAGCAGCTCCGAAGGCTACAGGAAGAGATCGTTGTGATACTAAATGAGCTTGAGATGTACTTCCCGCCCGCGTTCTTTGACGTGATGGTGCATCTGTGTGTCCATATTGTCTAAACGCGCTACTGCTACATCCACTTAACCCAAAATTCTCACTCTCCCTGCTTCATCCCGCCTCTTATCCCCCCAAATCCCAACTCTCTCTTCCCCCGTCGCACCGCCGCGCCCCGGCACTCGCCCCCGACCCCGGCCGGCGCTCGCCCCCGTCCCCAGCCGGTGCTCGCCCCTGACCCGCCCCTCGCCCCTGACGCGGTGCTCGCCCCCGACACGGCGCTCGCCCCCAACTCGTCGGCCCTCGCCTCCCTCCTCCGCTTCCTCCCCTCCCAACCTCTGCCATCATCGGGCCTGCCTCCTTGCCCATGCACCCTCTCTAAACCCCCCCTCTCTCTCTGCTAGCTAGGGTTCTTCGGTTAATTTACTTAGGTTTTAGTTAGGGCAGTAGGTTAATTAGGTTATCTATTTAGTTACGAATTTAGCTAGGTTTTAAAATAGGACAAAAATTTAGGGTTAAGCAATTGTAGTTAAAAGAAAAGGCAGCATTTAAGCAATTGTCCAAATCAACATCCCTTGTTAAAGCAAATTTAGGTAGGCTAAATTTATATGCAAATTTGAACTGGACATGTGATATGTGGATATGTCATGTTTGGAATTTGAACATGTCATTTGGACATGTGATGTTTTGGTTCAATTTTGGTAAATGATCCGAGTGGCCTATGTTACGCTGGAATGTTGATTCATTTCCATTCCGGTGAATTTCAGGCGCTCGATATGTCCATTTTTTAGCAAAGGTCATGCCGAAATTTGCCGTGAATGAAGGCATGATTTGTGCTACATAGTTGGCATATCGAGTGCTGGCACATAGATTTCTTTTTTATGTCAAGTCTCATTTATTCATACTTTTAGAAATAAACAAGGACACTTAATCATAGGAAACATGTCGAACAACGAAGAAACCGGGCCTTCTGACCAAGATGCAGACGAGATGGATTATGAGGGTGAACAAGAGTACCTCGACTATTTGACTGCTAAGCAAGGTTTGGAGGTCGGCCTCGATGATGGTACTGACGCCAACGGCGGCGCCGAGACCGGCGGGGAAGATACCGGCGGGGAAGGTACCGGCGCTGATGCCGCTACCGAAAAGAGGAAGCATAAGAAGCAGAGGATACGAAAACCTAACAAACTAGGGATTGGACGACTTGTGATCACAAAGATGGCACCTGGCAAGTTTGAGCCATTAGAGCCGGAAGAACCTCGCAAGTGCTATGGGAACCAAGTAGGATGCATCCTACGGGAATGCGCGAGCATCAACAACGATGACTTAAGGAGTAAAGAACATTTGACACAGTTGCTCCAAATTAAGTTGCACAAGAGATTCAAGTTCCCCGACCGGGATGATAACATAAAACAACCGTGGGATGATCTGAAGATGAAAAAGATTAACAATCACACCATGGGCATGCTTAGTAATGATTTGGCCTCCTGGAAAGGGAGGGTGAAATGAGCTATTGAGGCCGAGGAACCCCTGTCCAAGATTCTGGAGGAAAATCCGACACTTATGGAAGAGGATTTCGAAAAGTTCAAGGACACTTGCGCTACCGAGACAGCCAAGGCTAAGGTTGCAAAATTCAAGAGCCTTCAGCAAAGGAACACGGGGAAGCATCACCTCAGAAGCCATGGCTACCTCGGTAAAAGGCCCATATGGGATAAGGAGGACGCGGAACGTGAAGCCGCGGGTCTCCCAGACCCCTTCGTGAAGTTCACCAACCCCTTGGAGCGTGACTTCATCAGGGCCCGCTACAAGTGGGACAAGGAGAAAAAGGTTTTTTACACGGACCAGATCACGAGGAAATTGATTAGACTACTGGAGAAGCATCACCAGCGTGCAGCCGAAAGACCTACTTCTCCGACGAGACCCAAGTGGGACACCCCTCTCAACCGGGCCTTGAACGAACTTAAGGGACTCCCTTTGGGCCAGCGGCCACAATATGGTCGTGTGCACGGCGCTGGAGACGGCGCCACGTGGAAGGTGTTTTACAACGAGGGCCCGGAGGCCAAGAAGTAGAAAAAGAATTTTAGTCAGGCGAACATCGATGCGAAGGTGAAGCTTGCGGTCGAGAAAAAAGCAGCCGAGGACGCAGAAAAAACAGCCGAGGAGAAAAATGAGTTGCTACAGCAGGCAGTCAATGCAGCTGTAACTGCCTGCAGAAATGATTTTGCTACTAACTTGGTTCCAGCTATCATCAACTGGACGAAGGAAAATCCAGACAAGACGGTACATGATTTCCTGATGCCCAGTTTCGTCGGGAGCAACTCCATGAACAACAACAACACCGCACCATCACTTGCTCACGCAACCGGGCCTCCTCTCACGGCCGCTCCCACACATAGCAACCCGTCCTCAGTCTCTGGCACGCTAGGTGGGCCTTCGTCTTTGGCTGAGCTCGACGCTGTCACGGTAATTACATGTCGGACCAACATATATATATATATATATATAGAATATTCCATTTTCGTTGCCTTTCGGATGTTTTATGCCACAGACATATGTGTTTGCAGGGCGAAGAAACCCCGTGCACCATACTCTACTTGATAAAAGGCTAGAAGGTCAATGTGGGAAAGGGGAAGATATTGAACCCCTTGAAACCCACATTCCACAACCAGCCGATCCCCGTTGGGCACTTCAGGGTTAGCTTGTCCAGTGTGAAATCAGGGCACGAGGCGTTGCCTCCTCCAGCACAGCATGTGGGAGAGGATGACGAGACCCCGCCGCGGATTGGAAGCTGCAAGGGTTGGGTGCTGCTATGGCCGAAGAATCTTATTCGTCTGGAGCCGACCGAGAGCACACCAATAACCACACATCAACAAGCATGTGCGGAGACCACCACCCTGCCTACACAATTACCAGCTCCTGTAGTGCCGAGTGAGAGCGGCGGACGACGTGATGAAGGGGGTGCAATAGTACTGGTTGATGTAATCGGTCTTGTAGAACAGAGAATGGATGATGAGACGGAGGTCGACCCTATGGGTTTCCTCAATACAAACGCATATGACTGTGACATAGATATGATGAGTCAACCATATGACGAATCGGGCTATCAGCATGCTAATGAGGATATGGATGATATGCCCGGGCAGGAAGGTTGTTGGAAGGATTGCAAAAAGTCTCTCTTCATGAATTCCCCACAGGACAGGCCTGAAGATGTCGCCTCAACACAGGCTCAACTAGCCGGCGGTCGTACAGTGCTTAGCCCGGGAACCCTGGGGCAGGGGTTAAGGAAGGGTCTAGAAGGTGTGCCCAAGAAAAAGGAGAGAAAGAGATCGGGGAAGATAACTACCTCCAAACAAGCCAGAGCACAAAGCAGCCAGACGATGCATTCTGAAGAACGTGTACCCGTGAAAGGTGAGGCCATGTTCCATCTCACGGGCGAGCCAATGCTACTGCCGAAACCGCTAGTGGCACTATCAGGGGATCTCAGGAGACTTCACGACCATGTGTTGTCGACTGAGAAAAGCCTACTAGCCTCAAAGGATCCAGGATATCCAACATACGCGGCTCGTGTGCCTGAGGGGAAGTGCTACGTTGAGACACGGCCCGCGGAGGTGTTCTTCCTGCGGTTTGACCATATCTTTGAGATGTTTCTGACAAGGCAGCTCGATTTTACAATCATCCGCCTTTTTGCGCTACATATGAGCTCCGTCATGAAGAGTGAAGAAGTCTCGCAAATCTCTGTGGCGGATCCGTACTACATGCACGAGTCTTTCTTGAGTCTCGGCAACTTAGTTCGTGAAACTGCTAGGGAGTACCTCCAAAACTTCATGGTACAGAATAAGGACCGGGAAATTTTCCTCGTGCCTTATCATCCAAAGTAAGTCAGTTCCGGACAACCCTTTCATACATTTCAATCATTCCTTCTCTCTCATATGGGGAATAATTTGAGGTGTCTTTTCCCCGCAGCAACGGGCGCGCCGTCCTTATCGTTCTTTACCCGCAAGTCTCCCACGCCGTGTATTTTGACCCTTCCAGAGACTACGAGAAAAAAGACTACACCCACATAATGAATATTATAGATGATGCTCTCCAAGGCTTCAGCATTAGAGGTGGCCATATGCAGATCAGGAAACAAAGGAACAAGAAGATGGGTTTCGCGCATAAAACTAACTTCTCCTGCATCCATGTCCCAAAACCAAGCAAGAAGGATGGATTCTACATCGTCCATCTCATGATTCAGTTCAACATGGATCACCAAAAGCTTCGCATGAGAAGCAGAAATGATGATCATATCCAGAGGTGGCTAGAATCTCATGGAGAAGCGGATTATAAACTTAGAGATGACTTCTTTCGCATCCAAAGCGACATTGCAATGATCATCATGAAAGAAGTCATTGATGAGAAGGGGATGTTCCACCACGGCCCTATATCGCGAGCTAACGTCCGAACTCGCATAGGCATGCAACGTCTAGACCTCACGCCGTTCAAGAAGCTAGGGTACATCCTCGATGATATGGAAGGATGGAACTTCTAGTGATTTATGATGCCGATGATGATGATATGTGTCGGTTGAACTTGTATACTTTTTGTAGCGATGAAACTTTGTGATGTCCATGGTCTCTGCCGAACTTGCGTAACGCTACTTTGTTAGTTTGCGTACGATGACCCAGGTACCTCTAGTTAATTAATTTGCGTACTGTATGTTGCATCTAGTTGCTAACCCTTTCTTTTTTAGTGTTGCTCTAGTATATTTTGTTGCATATATATGATTGTACATCCTCTTCATGAACATGCATCTCTAACAGGTACCTAGTTTCTTGATGGCGAGATGGAAGTGCTATGTCGTGTACAAAGGGAAGGTTCCGGGGGTGTACAACGAGTGGCATGAGTGTCAGGCGCAAGTGAATGGGTTCTCGGGCGCCAGCCATAAAGGCTTCAAAAGCAGACAAGAAGGAGAAGCTAGTTACTTGAGGTTCACGCTAGCGCGAGAGAGGACTCGTAACCGCCACCTCATGTACTGCATAGTTATACTCTCACTCATAGTGATAGCTCTTCTCGCGTATACCTTTGTTTAGATGGATGACGTTGTAGTTGCAAGTATTCGACACTTGCATGTATCGCTATTTTCGAGATGATGACAAGATACCACTTTGTGTTGGATGATGATTATGAGGAGACTATTTGTATGTATATGCTATGATTACATTTGTGGTCTCACAGGCATTTGTATGTGTATCATGATGACATTTGTATGTGCTAAAGATTCTTCTAGAAAGCCTGTTCAAATACAAAACAAATATGCCAAAAAAACAAAAAACTACTAAAATTAGCAGTAGCGAGTGGAGAAAAGTTAGCAGCAGTGCGGTAGTAGCAGTAGCGCGCACAGGAGAAGCGCGCTATCGCTATTAGCAGTAGCGAGCTTCCATTAAGCGCGCTGCTGCTACACTTGTGTAGCAGTAGCGCTACTGCTACGTGTTACTTGTAGCGCCTTATTAGTAGCACCGGTCCCCGCGCTACTGATACACCTAAAACCCGCGCTGCTGCTAGCCTTTTCCCAGTAGTGTAAGGAGGTGATAACGCAGCGAACTAGGAAATTGGACTATAATGCTTTAACACTTTCACTTAGCCAGAGGAGTTTGACAGTGGGGCTACTATATAGCCCCTGGTGGCTCCGCACTCATCCGGATTCGGGGCACATACATGACTGGCTGGGAAACGACCCTTCGTTAAGGCAGAGGAATCCCGAAGATTCCGCTAGATTATCGAGTGGTTGACCAGTCTCACGCTATATCATGATAGTCAGTTTTCGGCTTTCTCTACTGAGGTGCTTGTCCGGATGAACCAGGTCACAATCGCAGTAGTTCTCCTGGTGCCGCCTTAGCCGATAGAGCGGAACGTAAGGAAGCAAAACACAGGAGCCGGGCAAACCCAACATTTGACCAAAGACATGATTCGGAGATTATGCATATAAGGCCAAACTCGCGACGCCGAACACTCCCTAGGGTATTCGGTCTTTATGTTGTAAACCAGGTCGAAACTGTGCCCTTTGTAATAAGCCCCTGGTGTGCAGGTATGTGCAGTATTCTGATGTGGCCACATGCCAATACGTCATCATCCTTCTCAATTGTATTGAGAATCCGAGGGATGCGTATCAACAAGAGACAGTAAAAAAGGTTTACGTAGGGTCTTAATATAAAAAGAATCCTTGGAACGGGTCCCTACTGCACGTCTGCGCATGTGTCTCCATTGTGCTGTATTCTAGACGGGTGTAGCACGATGGTCATCTGAAAAAGAAAGGAACTTAATTGAAAAGTTGTCGTGCAAAAGGTAGGTTATACTAAATAAGCCATGTACAGTTCAAAATTAGTAAAGTTGAGCCTAGTTGTCACTTGTTTGCGCGCTTTGAGCCCCTTGTATTGTAATAGGTGTATAGCCATCAAAGCTGTATCAATTACATATAGCTGCGCCGGACTCGTCCAATTGCGTCCGTGGTCTTAACTTCCTGTCAGATGCTTTAGTTGGTGAGGCCGTTTAGTGTGCGGCTGCCAAGGCAGCCGCACGGTCTTCCACGCGCAAGGAGCGCTCAATATTTCCATTTACTGTAATGATGCCACGTGGACTGGGCATCTTAAGCATGAGAGAAGCGTAATGCGGTATTGCGTTAAAGCGAGCGAAAGCTTTGCGTCCGAGTAGTGCTTGATAACCACTTTGGAACGGAGCAATGTGGAACGTTAAATTTTCGCTGCGGAGGTTATCGGGAAAGCCGAATATAACCTCTAGTAGCAGGGAGCCCGTGCGATGGGCATCTGGGCCTGGTGTTACTCCTTTAAAGGTAGTATTGCTGCGGCTAATTTTTGTTGGGTCTATCCCCATTTTGCAGACTGTGTCCTGATATATCGGGTTTAAACTGTTGCCGCCGTCCATCAGGACTCGTGTGAAGTGGTATCCGTCAATTATTGGGTATAATACCAAGGCAGCCCATCCTGCTCGCCGGATACTTGCCGAGTAATCCCGATGGTCAAAGGTGATCGGTTGGGACGACTAGTGGCATAACTCCGCGGTGATAGGCCCTGGGGCATGTGTCTCTAGGAGTGCCGCTTTGTTTCTCCCCTTTGTCACGTGTAACACGTTTACTGTTTTGACTTCTGGTGGGAATTTCTTCTGTTCCCAAGTGCTTTGCTTGCGAGGCTCGTCCTCGTCTTTGCTTGGTGTATCCTGCCCCTTATGTTCGGCGTTGAGCCTGCCGGACTGCTTGAAGACCCAACATTCTCTATCGGTATGATTTGCAGGTTTATCGGGGGTGCTGTGGATCTGACATATTTCATCTAGAATCTTGTTTAGGCTGGACAGTTCGTCTCTGTTGTGTTTGGAGGGCATCTTTTGTTGACCTGGCTGAGAGCTTCTAAATCCGTTGTTTACCGCCATGCTCTTCGGGCTGTCTTCTTTATTCTGGCGCTTGTTTTTGCTGCGTCGTGGTTTCTTGTTTCCGTCCCTGACTTCGGATGTACTTGGGTCACTGGTGCTACATCGGTTTAACCAGCTATCCTCACCCATGCAAAAGCGGGTCATGAGGCTTGTTATGCTGCCATTGTTCTCGGCATTTCTTGGCCGAGGTGTCTGGCAAGCCATTCGTCACGAACGCTGTGCTTAAAAGCTGCTAAGGCTTCGGCGTCCGGGCAGTCAACTATTTGGTTCTTTTTAGTGAGAAACCTGTTCGAAAGCTTTCAGGCCGACTCTCCGGGCTATTGAGTTATATGACTCAAATCGTCTGCATCCGGTGGTCGGACATAGGTCCCTTGAAAATTTGCCTGAAAAGCATCTTCGAGCTCTTCTCAGCTTCCAATGGAGTTTTCGGGGAGGCTTTTAAGCCAGTGCCGAGCTGGCCCTTTGAGCTTGAGGGGTAAGTACTTGATGGCGTGGAGATCCTCTCCTCGAGCCATATGGATATGGAGGATGTAGTCTTCAATCCGAACCCCAGGGTCTGTCGTTCCGTCGTACGCCTCTATGTTTACGGGTTTGAATCCCTCTGGAAATTCGTGGTCCAGCGCCTCATCGGTGAAACATAGGGGGTGTGCGGCACCCCTGTATTTGGGTTTACTATGGTGTTGGGATGTTTGTTGTGTTGCGTTGCATCCTGGAGCACGCTTGTGTGGCCCGTAGATGGATCTGGTTGCGCCGTCCTTTTGATGCGAACCCTCACGCGGATCGCGTACTGGCTTATGTGCGGCGTCGTTTGCCGCTCTATGTTGGCCACGAGGTCATCTATCCGACCGGATGGCCGTTTTGTTTTTTTAGTGTGGGGGATCTAAGGCCTCCTCATCGAATTCAGGTAGCAACTTTCGCTTCGGGTAGCTCTTGGTGTGGCGATTACCGCCGTATTTCGCTGCAGTGTTGAGCACTTCACTACATCTGATTCTGAGTGTGTCTTGTGCAGCCCTGAGCCTTTTTTCTGTGTTTTCAGACTCCTCGCGGTGGCAACAAGCCTTTGATGTGTATTCTGTTGCTCCGGGTGCCTGTCCAGTGTGATGTTATCCGGACTGTTATCTTCGACGGAGTTGGGTTGTTCGGTATGATTCTCCATGTTACCGTGGTCGGACGATAGTTCAATGTCGTGTTTGTCATCCGCTGGCTTGCCTTGCTCTATCGCTGGGTTTATATGATCGCTGCTTCTGCCGAGGCGGGATTTGGAGGGGCGCTTACACCGCCGCTTTGACTGCTTCTCGAGGGAACAACCCTTCGTTGTGTCCTTCCGTTCTTCATCGTCATTTTCTTTGGGTGTGTCCACCATCTATACATCATATGATGAAGTGGGCGTCTAGTGCCCTGTGGGCAGTGGTTCCTGTTCGTCTCCTGCATCGTGGTCCATACCGTCGATGACTTCAGAGTCAAAGTCGAGCATGTCGGTCAAATCATCGACAGTGGCTACTAAGTGGGTGGTGGGTGGGCGGTGAATTTCTTCGTCATCCGCATCCCAATTCTGCCAGACATAGTAAGGCCAGGGCTCTCCTGACAGAGAGTGAGGGAGTCCTGGATTAGGGGGTGTTCGGATAGCCGGACTATACCATCAGCCGGACTCCTGGACTATGAAGATACAAGATTGAAGACTTCGTCCCGTGTCCGGAAGGGACTTTCCTTGGCGTGGAAGGCAAGCTTGGCGATATGGATATGTAGATCTCCTACCATTGTAACCGACTCTATGTAACCCTAACCCTACCCGGTGTCTATATAAAACGGAGGGTTTTAGTCCGTAGGACAACATACACATCAAAAATCATACCATAGGCTAGCTTCTAGGGTTTAGCCTCCTCGATCTCGTGGTAGATCTACTCTTGTACTACCCACATCATCAATATTAATCAAGCAGGACATAGGGTTTTACCTCCATCGAGAGGGCCCGAACCTGGGTAAAACTTCGTGTCCCTTCTCTCCTGTTACCATCCGGCCTGGACGCATAGTTCGGAACCCCCTACCCGAGATCCGCCGGTTTTGACACCGACATTGGTGCTTTCATTGAGAGTTCCTCTGTGTAGTCGCCATCAGGCTCGATGGCTCCTACGATCATCGATAGCGATGCAGTCCAGGGTGAGACCTTCCTCCCCGGACAGATCTTCGTCTTCGGCGGCTTCACACTGCAGGCCAATTCGCTTGGCCATCTGGAGCAGATCGAAAGCTACGCCCCTGGCCGTCAGGTCAGATTTGGAAATTTAAACTACACGGCCGACATCCACGGGGACTTGATCTTCGACGGATTTGAGCCACTGCCGAGCGTGCCGCACTGTCATGACGAGCATGATCTAGCTCTGCCACCGAACAGTGCCCTGGAGGCCGCACCCGCATCAGCTCCGACCCTTAATTCGGAGCCAACTGCGCCGATCGAGGATGGGCGGTTGGATGCCACCTCGGGGGCTGTGACCTCAACGGCGATTGAGCCAAACACCAGACCTCTACTCTGCGAGACTCGTGACTCCAAGGAGCCGAACCCCTCCCCGGACTCTGAACCCTCCGTGCCCCTACCAATCGAATCCAATTGGGCACCGATCATGGAGTTCACTGCCGCGGACATCTTTCAGCACTCGCCTTCCGGCGATATCCTGAAGTCACTGAAGTCTCTCTCTTTATCAGGAGAGCCCTGGCCGGACTACGGTCAAAAAGGTTGGGGTACGGACGATGAAGAAATTCAAAGCCCACCCACCACCCACTTTGTAGCCACTGTCGATGACTTAACCGACATGCTCAACTTCGACTCCGAAGACATCGACGGTATGGACGCCGATGAAGGAGATGATGAAGAACCAGTGCCTACTAGGCCCTGGAAAGCCACCTCATCTTATGACATATACATGGTGGACACCCCAAAAGAGGGAGATGGCGATGGAATAGTGGAGGATGACCCCTCCAAGAAACAGCCTAAGCGCCGGCGTCAGCGGCGCCACTCAAAATCCCGCCAAAGCAAACAAGGTGATTCCAGCATGGGAGATAATAATACTCCGGAAAGCGCCAAAGAAAACCCCCTCCAGCAAGATTTAGCACAGGAGGATGGAGAAACCAGCCCTCACGAAAGAGCGGCAGACAGAGAGGCCGAGGACAATAATTATGCCTCCCTCCGAAGACGAGGCAAGCCTCGACGACGATGAATTCGTCGTGCCAGAGGATCCCGTCGAGCAAAAGCGTTTTCAACGCAGGCTTATGGCCACGACAAGAAGCCTCAAGAAAAAATCGCAACAGCTTAGGGCTGATCAAGATTTGCTAGTCGACAGATGGACTGAAGTCCTTGCGGCCGAAGAGCATAAACCCGAACGCCCCTCCAAGAGCTACCCAAAGCGCAGGTTGCTACCCCGATTAGAGGAGGAAGCAGTTGATGCAGCCGACCGGCCACCTCGTGGTCGCGACAGAGAGGCCTCTCGGCCCTCCACTCAAGCCGCACCCCGTACCAAGGCACGGGAATATGCGCCGGACTTAAGAGACATGTTGGAGGACAAGGCAAGGCAAACAAGATCGATCTACGGATCGCGTGGGCGCCCCACGGCTCGAGACGATAACCGTCACGCCGGCCACAAATTCGGCGGGGCCGAACATAGTAGAGAAGGCTCATTGGAGCTACGTCATGATATAGCCCAATACAGAGGCGCCGCACACCCACTCTGCTTTACAGACGAAATAATGGATCATCAAATCCCCGAGGGTTTCAAACCCGTAAACATCGAATCATATGATGGCACAACAGATCCTGCGGTATGGATCGAGGATTATCTCCTTCATATCCACATGGTCCGCGGCGACGATTTCCACGCCATCAAATACCTCCTACTCTAACTTAAAGGACCAGCTCGGCATTGGCTTAACAACTTGCCAACAGGATCAATCAGTTGTTAGGAGGACCTGGAAGCCGCATTCCTCGACAATTTCCAGGGCACTTATGTGCGACCCCCAGACGCCGATGACCTAAGTCACGTAATTCAGCAGCCAGAGGAATCGACCAGGCAATTCTGGACACGCTTCCTAACAAAGAAAAACCAAATAGTCGATTGTCCGGACGCTGAGGCCCTAGCAGCCTTCAAGCACAATATCCGTGATGAGTGGCTGGCCCGGCACCTTGGACAGGAAAAGCCGAAATCTATGGCAACACTCACGACACTTATGACCCGCTTTTGCGCGGGGAAGACAGCTGGCTTTCTCGTAGCAACAATATGACCAAGAACCCTGGTAATTCGGACACCAGGGACAGTAGCGGCAGGTCGCGTTGCAACAAGCAGAAGCGCCGCATTAACGACGACAATAATGAGGATACGGCAGTTAATGCCGGATTTAGAGGCTCTAAATCCGGTCAGCGGAAAAAGCCATTCAAAAGGAATCCTAGGGGCCCGTCCAGTTTGGACCGAATACTCGACCGCTCGTGCCAGATACATGGCACCCCCGAAAAGCCGGCCAATCACACCAACAGGGATTGTTGGGTGTTCAAGCAGGCAGGCAAGTTAAACGCTGAAAATAAAGACAAGGGGCTGCATAGCGATGACGACGAGGAGCCCCGGCCGCCGAACAACAGTGGACAGAAGGGTTTTCCCCTACAAGTGCGTACGGTGAACATGATATACGCAACCCATGTCCCCAAAAGGGAGCGGAAGCGCGCGTTAAGGGATGTATACGCGGTAGAGCCAGTCGCCCCAAAGTTCAACCCATGGTCCTCCTGCCTGATCACCTTTGATCGAAGGGACCACCCCACTAGCATCCGTCATGGCGGATTCGCCGCATTGGTTCTAGAACCAATTATTGACGGGTTTCATCTCACTAGAGTCCTTATGGACGGCGGCAGCAGCCTAAACCTGCTTTACCAGGATACAGTGCGGAAAATGGGCATAGATCCCTCGAGGATTAAGCCCACCAAAATGACCTTTAAAGGCGTAATACCAGGTGTAGAGGCCAACTGTACAGGCTCAGTCACACTTGAAGTGGTCTTCGGATCCGCGGATAATTTCCGAAGCGAGGAGTTAATCTTCGACATAGTCCCGTTTCGCAGTGGTTATCACGCACTGCTCGGGCGAACCGCATTCGCTAAGTTTAATGCGGTACCGCACTACGCATACCTTAAGCTCAAGATGCCAGGCCCTCGAGGAGTAATTACGGTCAATGGAAACACCGAACGCTCCCTCCGAATGGAGGAGCACACGGCGGCCCTTGCAGCAGAAGTACAAAGCAGGCTCTCCAGGCAGTTCTCCAGTCCGGCCACTAAACGACCGGACACCATCAAGCGCGCCCGGAGTAACCTACAACAAGACCGCCTGGCACGATCCGAGTAGGCGTAGCTATGCGGCCCTAACCCCAACCCTCACAAAAAGGCAACGCCAGTACTTCGCGTACATAACTACGCTCTAGAGATACCATGGGTACAGGGGGAGTGGCACCATCACGGCACGCCCAAAACACAGCTTAATCCGTACTAGGGCTGCCGATTTTTTAATTTTCTCTTACTTTCAGGACTCCATCCTTCGGAAGGCCTGTTCGGCAGTTCAATTGCCGCACAAACGATGCAAGAACCAGGGAAGCTGACAAGCCACACCGCATTACGGAACTCCCAGGTGGTCTCTATCACGAGCAGTATACCCGTTCCGCATACTATTCCGCAGCTTGCCCCTGGAACAGACATGTTAACTAGTCCAACCTTGCACTTATCACATTATTTGTATCGTTCTGCTTTAGTCGCATCCCTTTTTAATAAACAATGCGTAGCTTTCGTCTATTTTTGCATTACCTTTTTTCTTTATATATGTTCCTTAATGACATGTTGCACCCGTACATGTTGGTACGGCCAAAATACGCCAGGGGCTTTAGTACCCCTCAATATGGTGTAAGAAGTCCGAACACTTTAACAAGTGCGGCGCCCTGAACTTATAGCATTATATGCATCGGCTCCGAATCATGTCTTGGGTCAATAGTTGGGTTTGCCCGGCTCCTATGTTTTGGTGCCTTATGTTCTGCTAAATCGGCTAAGGTAGCACTAGGAGAACCACTGCGATTGTGCCCCAGTTGAGCTGGGTCGAGCACCTCAGTGGAGAAAGCTAAAGCTGACTGTCATGATGAAGCGAGAGCTGGTCGTTGTTCGAGAGGTTTTTTTGAGTCCCTAAAGACTTATGCCGCTTAGGGCGAGGAGCCGGCTCTGTCCGGCCAAGGCGTGGATAGCGCCCCGAACTCGGTCTTCCGAATACCAGGGGTTTCGCCGAAATTTAAAATTATAGAATTCTATGGCTAAGTGAGAGTGTTCACGCATTATAGTCCGATTGCCTTGTTCGTTGGGCTGAGCGCCTCCCTCGAAGGACCCAAACATGGGAAAAAGAGCGCCCAGGTTTATCCCCGAACACCCCAGCACTAGCGGCACGGGGGCAGAAGCCGACGACTCGCCATCTCTCAGAATTGATAAACAACCGCACAGAAGGTAATATTTTAAATTTCAACAGCATTGCTTAGCACATATAAACAAGTTTTCAGCGCACAGGACAAAACGAGCAAGTTTCACTCAAAAATTACATCCCTAGAACATTCATCCGCCACAAGGCGGGCACCCTTCAGAACATCCTTATAGTAATTCTCGGGCTTGCGATGCTCTTTCCTCGGCGGTGGCCCATCCTTCACCAGCTTCTCAGCATCCAGCTTGCCCCAGTGCACCTTAGCACGGGCAAGGGCCCTACGGGCACCTTCAATGCAGACGGAGCGCTTGATGACTTCAAGCCTTGGACATGCCTCCACCAACCGCCGCACCAGCCCGAAAATAGCTCCCAGGCAGAGCCCCTCCAGGCCACAGCTGAACAATGAGGCCCTTCATGGCCTATTCGGCCGCCTTGTGGAGCTCGACCAGTTGCTTCAGCTGGTCGCTCAGGGGCACGGGGTGTCCGGCCTCAGCGTACTGAGACCAAAACACCTTCTCTGTCGAGCTGCCCTCCTCGGCTCGATAGAATGCGGCGGCATCAAATACACTCTGGGGAAGATCTGCGAACACTCCTGGAAAGCTCCGGATTCGGGTAAGTAACAAGTAACTCACGTTTACGTGTTTGCTTTTCATAAAGAATGCCTTACCCGCCGCTATCTTCTTCACCTCATCCAACTCCTGGAGGGTCTTATGGGATTCGGCCTTGGCAGACTTGGCATTTTCGACAGCCACAACAAGCTCGGACGCTTGCGTCTTCGAGTCAAGCTCCAAACTCTCATGTTTTTCCATGAGAGCCTGGAGCTCTTGCCGCACCTTGCCAACTTCGGCCTCATACTTCTCCCGCTCGGTGCGCTCCGAGGCCGCCCTCTTCTTGGCCTCGACCAACACTTGCTTAAGGGTCACCACTTCAGACGTGGCCCCTAGAATAGCCACGATAATCCTGTCATTTTTTGCAATTGCACCTTTTTATATATATTTTTAACAAGGTATTTCTTACCTTCATTGTCCTCGAGCTGCTTTTTGGCACGTTCGAGCTCTGGCTCGGACCGCTCGAGGTTCTGCTTTAGCGCGTCCACTTCCGTAGTCAGTGCGGCGGACGCAAGCAGGGAAGCCTGCATATGCATATTGACTCATTTTTGTTAGACTCCTGCGAATTCTATTTGATCCTCTATTCGGCTTTTCTTACCGAACGCCAAACAGAGCATCAGGGGCTACTGTCTATGCGATACTATTATTTACACTTTCTTTACTTACCTCAAAGCCTGTCAAAAGGCTAGTACAAGCTTCAGTTAGTCCCTCTTTGGCGACTGAACCTTCTGGACCACCGCACTCATAATAGCGCGGTGCTCCTCGTCGATGGAGGCGCCTTGGAGCGCCTCCAACATATTGTCCGGCGCCTCCGGTTGGACAAGGGCCGCCGGCACGGTGGACTTGCTCCTCTTGGAAGGAGGTCCCCTGCCGGACTCGGGAACCTTTGAAGGTTCCGGAGCGGTGTCCGGCCTAGAGCCGGACTTGGAACCCTGAGGGGTTCCATCCCCTTTACTCCTGGAGTCCAGGAGGTCGCCTTGCGGCGCCTCCAGGACCACCTCCTCCCGGCTTGGAACCTGTTGAGACAACACTTCGGTGTCGTCCGTAGGGCGGGGGGAGGAAGCCGTCGGAAGCAAGTTCACATCCGACGAATCCAGTGAGCCGCTGGACGACGCGTCGAGCCGGTCTTTGGGTGGGCTGCATAAACATATTCGACATTAGGGAAAGCTGTGCAATAAACGAATGCTATGAATTACTCCAGTATCCGGATACTTACGATTTTGCCAGGGGCTTGGCCCTAGGCGCCCACTCCTCTCCTCCGCCGTCAGCGTCGGTGGAGCAGTCCGGAGGAAGGGTTTTCCCCTTCTTGGACCCTTCGGCCTCCCCAGTTGGGGTGGCCTTCCTTTTCTTCCCTTCCCCCGCTGGAGGGGGAGGGGTCTCTTCTTCCTCCTCCCGTCTTCACGGGAGGAGTGCGTCTTGGATTCGTCGGATGATGAATCCGACACCTCCGGGCGTCGGGCACTCTTTCGAGTCCTCGTGGCCTTCTTCTTGACCTTCTTCTTCGGCACCACATAGGGTGCCGGAACCAGCAGCTTCGCCAAGCCAGCATCCGCTGGGCCTTCGGGCAAAGGAGCCGGACAGTTGATCTGTCCGGAGGTCACCTGCCAATCCTGTTAAAGGTAAGGGAGTTTAGATCCCGCATGGAGTCAAACTATGAAAAACTGATACCCTGTAAAAGGAAAAAACAGCTTACCGCGAGAGCGTGACACTGCGCACTGAATCCGCGATCCTTAGTAGCAGATGCGGGAGCCTCGGCGCCCTTGAAAAGCAGATGCTCAGAGTTTGGTGCCGCGCCGGGTCGAACTCCCACAGGTTGAAAGCCCGTTGTTGGCACGGGAGGATCAAGCGGATGAGCATAACCTGGACTATGTTGACAAGTTTGAGCTTCTTGTCCACCAGGGTTTTGACACATGTTTGGAGTCCGGTTAGCTCTCCTTTTTTACCCCACGACAGGCCCGTCTCTTTCTAGGACATGAGCCGCGTTGGGGGTCCGGACCGGAATTCGGGGGGTGCGACCCATTCGGTGTCGCGAGCTCGGTGATGTAAAACCACCCAGATTGCCACCCCTTCAGGGTCTCCACAAAGGAGCCCTCGAGCCAGAGGACGTTAGCCATCTTGGCCACCATGGTGCCTCCGCACTCCGCCTGGCTGCCGCGCACCACCTTCGTCTTGACGTTGAAAGTCTTGAGCCAGAGCCTGAAATGGGGGCGGATGCGGAGGAAGGCCTCGCACACGACGATAAACGTCGAGATGTTGAGGACGAAGTTCGGGGCCAGATCGTGGAAATCCAGGCCGTAGTAGAACATGAGCCCCCGGACAAATGGGTGGAGAGGGAAGCCTAGTCCATGGAGGAAATGGGGGAGGAACACCACCCTCTCATGGGGCCTAGGGGTGGGGATGAGCTGCCCCTTTTCGGGAAGCTGGTACGCGATGTTGTTAGACAGGTATCCGGCTTTCCTCAGCTTTTTGACATGTCCCTCCGTGATGGAGGAGACCATCCACTTGCCTCCCGCTCCGGACATGGCTGGAGAAGGTTGAGGTGGGGAGTGCGGACTTGGGCGCTGGAGCTCGAGTGCGCAAGAATGGATAGGTGAAGGAGGAAGAAGGCGTAGGTGAAAAGGTGGATCCTTATCCCCTTATATGGGTGGACGCAACTACATGTCCTCACCAGCCTGCTAAAACTCGCTTATCTCCAAGCGCCGTAATCAATGGCGCAGTTGGGTTACCCACGCCCGTATTGATGAGAATCCCGTGATAAGGGGACATGATCTCTGCTTTAACAAGACGTGCCAAGGAAACCGCCTCGCGTAACGCGCAGAGATGGGACAGTAAAACGGTTCGAATAAAAGCTTGGCCGTGGTGTGATGTCACACTATGGAAAACGTCAGTAGATTAGATTTGTGTAAATATTATTCTCTCTATGGCAATATGTGGAAACTTATTTTGCAGAGCCGGACACTATCTTTGTGTTCAAAATCTTCTATGAAGTACTTGGAGGAGGAACCCGCCTTGCAATGCCGAAGACAATCTGCGCTCCGGACTCGTCGTCATTGAAGCCTGGTTCAGGGGCTACTGAGGGAGTCCTAGATTAGGGGGTGTTCGGATAGCTGGACTATACCTTCAGCCGGACTCCTAGACTATGAAGATACAAGATTGAAGACTTCGTCCCGTGTCCGGAAGGGACTTTCCTTGGCGTGGAAGGCAAGCTTGGCGATACGGATATGTAGATCTCCTACCATTGTAACCAACTCTATGTAACCCTAACCCTACCCAGTGTCTATATAAATCGGAGGGTTTTAGTCCGTAGGACAACAACACATCAACAATCATACCATAGGCTAGCTTCTAGGGTTTAGCCTCCTCGATCTCGTGGTAGATCTACTCTTGTACTACCCATATCATCAATATTAATCAAGCAGGACATAGGGTTTTACCTCCATCGAGAGGGCCCAAACCTGGGTAAAACTTCGTGTCCCTTGTCTCCTGTTACCATCCGGCCGAGACGCACAGTTCGGGACCCCCTACCCGAGATCCGCCGGTTTTGACACCGACAGAGAGAGAGACCTTAATGAGTTCAGTATGTCGCCGAAAGGCGAGTGCTGAAAGATATCCGTGGAGGTGAACTCCATGATCGGCGCCCAGCCGGATTCGATGGGCACGGGCGCAGGCGGTTCGGAGTCCGTGGCCGGGGAAGAATCCGACAGTTTGGCGTCACGGCTCTTGTGAAGGGTAAGGTCGATACTCGGCTCGATCGCCGATGGGAGTGTGGTTCCATGGCGGGGTCTATCCACACGTCACTGGATGGCGCAATTGGCTCTGATTTGAGGGTCGGAGCGATCGCCGGTGCGATCTCCCGAACACTGTCCGATGGTGGAGCTAAGTAATGCTCATGGTGACCATGTGGCGCACTCGGCAAGGGCTCGAATCAGTCGAAGATCAAGTCTCCATGGATGTCGGTCGTGTAATTTAAGCTTCCAAACCTGACCGGGTGGCCAGGGGCATAACTCTCGATCTGCTCCAGATGGCCAAGCGAGTTGGCCCGCAGTGCGAAGCCGCCGAATATAGAGACCTGTCCGAGGAGAAAAGTCTCACCCTGGACTGCATCGCTATCGATGATCGAAGGAGCCATCAAGCCTAATGACGACGACACAGAGGAACTCTTAATGAAAGAACCAATGTCAGTGTCAAAACCGACGGATCTCGGGTAGGGGGTCCCGAACTATGCGTCTAAGGCGGATGGTAACATGAGGCAGGGGACACGATGTTTTACCCAGGTTCGGGCCCTCTTGATGGAGGTAAAACCCTACGTCTTGCTTGATTATTCTTGATAATATGAGTAGTACAAGAGTTGATCTACCACGAGATCAGAGAGGCTAAACCCTAGAAGCTAGCCTATGGTATGATTGTATGTTGTCCTAGGACTAAAACCCTCCGGTTTATATAGACACCGGTGGGGGCTAGGGTTACACAGAGTCGGTTACAAGGCAGGAGATCTACATATCCGTATTGCCAAGCTTGCCTTCCACGCCAAGGAGAGTCCCAACTGGACACAACACGAAGTCTTCAATCTTGTATCTTCATAGTCCAATAGTCCAGCCAAAGGACATAATCTGGCTGTCCAGATACCCCCTAATCTAGGACTCCCTCAACGAGCATGGTCATGTTTTCAGAAACAAGGCTCGTCTTGTTGCTCAAGGTTATACTCAAGTAGAAGGGATTGACTTCGATGAAACATTTTGTCCCATGGCTAGGCTTGAAGCCATTCGCATCCTGCTAGCCTATGCCAACCATCACAACATCCTTCTGTACCAAATGGATGTGAAGAGTGCCTTCCGGAACAGAAAAATTAAAGAAGAAGTGTATGTTGCGCAACCACCTGGTTTTGAAGACCCAAAGCATCCTGACATGGTATACAAGCTCAATAAGGCACTGTATGGCCTCAAACAAGCCCCTCGCGCTTGGTATGACACACTCAAAGACTTCCTGAAGAGCAAAGGCTTCAAATCTGGTTCCCTGGGTCCCACACTCTTCACGAAGACATATGATGGCGAATTGTTTGTATACCAAATCTATGTCGATGACATTATCTTCGGCTGCACAGACTAGAAATACAGTGATGAGTTTGGACACATGATGCAAGAGCAATATCAGATGTCCATGATGGGTGAGCTGAAATTCTTCCTTGGTCTTCCAATCCGCAGGGCCGGCCCTGATGGGGGGGGCAGGGGGGCGGCCGCCCAGGGCCCCCAAAATCAAGGGGCCCCCACCCAGGTATGTAGTAGGCAGGCTATGGCCTATGCCAGAAAAAAAATGAAAGGGCTAGGGCGCTGGGCTTTGATGTAGGCACGCAAGCAGCAACAGGCCGATAGCCCGATCCCGCCCCGGTAGCGATGGACTCGCACGCATCCCTTCGCATAAAATAAGGAGCAATCGTGATCCCTTTCTCTTCTTTTTTAGCACGGATCATGATCCCTTCCTATTCCATGGTTTCCATCACGCAGGGATTATTAGAATTCCTTTCAAATCCAGTTCCCCGGCGCCGCTGATTAGAATTCCGGGGGGCAATCGTCATTCGCTTTGTTCAATTGAATTGCTCTCCGACTCAACCACTAGGCCCTATATATATAGCAGTAAACGCACACACGCTGACGCTCATCAGTATTCAATCATCATAGATTCGACCATCAGGTATATCGTAATCATATTTCCATTCCTTGATGCATAGCCGACACCGTTCAACAATGGATGCAATGATTTTTCTGGCAACCATGTCTTATATCAATACCATGTCGTAATACTGGGGATATTCAAAAACTTCTCACGAGTAATACTGGTGCTTCCACTACGCCGCTAAACCTAGATTATGAGTTGGTGATGGTTGTCATATAGGAAGAGGAAGAGGAACCAACTAATGGGAATTCAGAATCCGACCAGCAAGAAGAAAATGTCGACCCCATATTATTGGATGACATTGACATCACCCCAATCATATGTGACTTTGCATTGGCGGATCTTAGAAGAAATTTTTAAGGTAATCTACATAAATTATTTGACTGCATACTCATTTTAGATACATTTATGTGTTATTGATAATATTTACTATATGCATATATTCATATCAATATTATGATTTCTATATTAAGGTGCCCGGAGTTTTAGCTTCGCCCCGGGCCCCTAAAATCTCAGGACCGGCCCTGCCAATCTGTCAGCATAGCAATAACATATTCATATCACAAGAAAAATACCTCAAAGATTGCTTAAAAAAGTTTGGAATGCAAGACTGCAAAGGATACACGACGCCAATGCCAACCAAAAGTCATCCGGGCTCCGGCGACAATGGTAAAGAGTTCGATCAAAAGGTATACCGCCCCATGATTGTTCTTTACTCTATTTATGTGCATCTAGGCCAGATATAATGCTTAGAGTTTGCATGTGTGCCCGCTTCCAAGCGGCACCAAAGGAATCACATCACTTAGCTGTGAAGCAAATTCTTCGATATTTGGCTTACACCCCAACACGAGGATTATGGTATCCAAAGGGCTCAGAGTTTGATCTAGTTGGATTCTCAGATGCTAATTATGTTGGTGACAAGGTTGATCACAAGTCCACATCAGGCACATGTCACTTTCTTGTAAGATCTCTTGTATGTTGGTCTTCAAAAGAGAAGAACTGTGTATCCCTCTCCACTGCTGAATCTGAATACATTGCTGCTGGATCTTGCTGCGCTCAGCTTCTATGGATGAAGCAAACTCTCAAGGACTATGGCATCCATCTGAAGCATGTGCCACTCTACTGCGAAAATGAAAGCGCCATCAAGATTGCCGACAACCCAGTCCAGCACTCGAAGACAAAGCACATTCAGATCCGTCATCACTTTCTCAGAGATCATGTCATGAAGGAGGATATTGATATTATTCACGTCAACACTGAAGAGCATTAGGCAGATATCTTCACAAATCCCTTTGATGAGAAAAGGTTTTGCAAGTTTCGGTGTGAGCTAAATATCTTAGAATCCTCGAATGTCATGTAGTTGGACACACATCCTAAAGCTTATGCATGTTGATGACTTAGATGTGCAACACACAAAGTAACGTACATCTTCAATCAATGAAGACATACACTCTATGTGTGAATACATTAACGCGGAATTTGACTTCGGAGCGCCATGATAATTGTGCGCCGTGTCTGCGTCTAATACTTCCTATATGGTGGGTAAAGCCACCACCAACTTCTTTTTGGAGTGTTTCGTTTGGCGTCATAATTGCATAGTCTTCGCAATCGGTTTGTCTTCAACATTGATTTAACGTTT
>NC_057806.1:77520567-77541563 GCF_018294505.1 Triticum aestivum | reverse complement strand
GTCCTCTACAACATTCACTTATAGCTATGTCTTCACTCTTGAATTTTTCTGATCTAAGTGAATGTGATTGGACCCTAACCCCCTCTGTGCTTCTACCTCAAATTCTATCTATCCAAGTCATATGCACTCTGTTGAAACCTGTCAAATGTCTTCTCTGTGTCCTTGTCAGTAGAAGACACAGAGACAAACATTTAAATGTATTTTAAATGCCATATCTTTTTTCCTTGAATACCGGAGAAGCCGGAACGACCAGCCGACAATCTATGTGTGTGTGGGAACATGGAACAACTTCCAATAAGTTGCATGCAGGCCACATGTCCTTCAGATGTGAACCGCCAGGGACACCTGCGTAATTATGATGTGCCATCCCTATCCTTATAAACACACACATACACACAAACAAACACACACACCGCGGTCATTATCTCTTCTTCCACCTCGCCACCTCACACAAACCCTAGTGCCTCCACTAGCTTGAGTCAACTCCGGAGACGAAGCGCCTAGCTGCCGCGAGTTCTTCGACACCGTCCTCACACCGTCCGTGGACCTCGTCCTCTCCGCCGCCGCCGTAGGTGTCTCCTGCCGCCAAGTTAGGGCACGGGAGATTGAACTACTCGGCTTCAAAACTCTGCCTCGTCTAGCAGTTCGTCAGTGGTAAATAAAACTCTCTTTTTACTATTTTTTGATCTGTAAAATCCATCCACTTTGACCAAAAGTGGTTTCTACACTTCCAAAATCTGGATCTGTCTTTATCTGCATCTCATATTATGCTTAGGGTATTCACTTATGCTTCATAACTATTTACATTCCTCACTTGTACTTATTCATGGATTCGTACAAATCTGGAACCAACTCTCTTCAAATAAGTGATTGTCTTCGCACTATGTGGTCAATGTCATCAAACCGATTTATCTTCAAAATCTTCTTAGAATGCATATGACCTCTTCCCCTTCTATCGCACCTTAATTCTGTCACAGGTACATGTCCGTGGGAGAATCCCATGCTTCTCATAGTCTGCATTCATTTGCAGAGTTCTTACAGCATCACATTCACTCCCCCGAAGCCAGTTCCTGTCTGACTAGTAGACGAAAGCCTTTCACTATTCTGAAGCCAATTAGTCTAAATATAATGGCAATAGAGAAATCAGCTAGAAAAGGTGGCAGGCAGCGCAGAGGCAACATAGCTCTAGATCTGCCTCCGGATCTGTATGAATTGTACAAGTTAGATCCCGAAGAAAGTTACAATCAGCGCAAGACCCGAATTCAATGGATTCGAAGATATTGGGCTGAAGAGTGGTTCAAGTATAACTTCGTGACCCCTGAATATGCAGAGAAGAATGCAATCAAGCGCCCATGGGGAGATATCCTATATCGGAATCTACAGCCAAAGTCGAAGCCTGAAGCCATTGCCCAAGGACTCTACCCATGCATGGTCCAGGGACCGAAGCCTGAGGATACTGACCCATCATCTTTGTCATGGTGTCGCGAAGACAATCTATTCAAGCACAACTATCAGTTTGCCAAGGAGTCAGCTAGCAAGAACAAGAAGGAGCTAGGACTCAACTTCAACCCTGGTCCATCTGCTCCAATGGCTGATGGCACAAGCGATGCCAATACAAATGTCATCGGCCCCTTCGATAACTTTGATGGCCTCCTCTCTCACATCGCTGCTCAGAGGCTACGGTGGTGTCGGTGTACAAAAATAGGGGCGCATCTTTGTAACCCTTTTTCCTGTGCACGGGCAGTCAGAGCCGCGCCCACGGCCACACCAAGCAAAACGAGGGAGGTGAACCAAGGTAAGATCAAAGCCCATTACAATCAAAGCAACGCCAAGGCCAAGACCACAAAGAGCAGAGGGACAAAGCAAGTTTCCCCGGCAAGACCCTTGCCGGGTAGCCCCAGCGGCCCCGACAATACTCTTGTCGGGGCAGCTCGCCCCGCACCAACAGAGCGAGCCACCCTTGAGCCCACGGCCCCCAGTGCCATCATCAGCGTGGGGCCAGGGCTCGGGAAGGCAGCCCTATGGTGGATTTAGATATTTGTGAAGACATATTCAAGATCAGATTAGAAGACGATGATCCTTGGCAAGATCCTTGCCAAGGAAGGCCACCAGACCCCCGACAAGATCCTTGTCGGGGACGACAATACGCCACAGCGAGACCCTTGCCGGGCCACCCGGCAAGGACCTCGCCAAAGACGCCGGCAAGGCCACCGCCAAGCCCACGTGAACCAAGCTTCCACCGCCGTTCACATGTAGATGCCAGCCCAACCAGCTAGGCGGGCACCTGCGTGGCAACATGCAGCTCCCAGGCCAGCTTATCAAGCGCCTGCATTGCGCCATGTAGATCTTCGTGAAGGCTCCACCACCACGCCAACTCAGCTGCCTGCCTGCCTACATGGCACCACACGCATCCCAGGCCGAGGCGCGTGTCGAAGCAAGGGGGAGCGGTGACGGACGGGACGGGCCTCGCCCCGTCTCTGATAAAGCAAGAGGACACCTAAGCGATGCACTAAATGCACCTTGTCCTCTAATACGAGGGATAACCTCATGCCACTGTAGACCTTTCCACCTCCTGTGTGCCACTGTGGAAACCCCTATTTCCTATAAAAGGAGGCCCGAGGCGAGGAGGAGGGGGATTCGGCTCTTTGGAACCACACGCTGACCACAGCTAGTTCGAGAGCTCAAGAACTCTCCGAATTACACCCACGAAAGCAGGACTAGGGTTTTACGCATCCTCGCGGCCCGAACCTAGGTAAACGATCCTTGTGCTGTCTACTAGCCCTGCTCTCAGCTCCTTGCAACCCTGCACCCCGGCAACCGTAGTAGGGATTCTTGTGATCCCGTAGGTGTCGTTCCACACCGACATCCTTGGCGCGCCAGGTAGGGGCACGCAATTGTGAGAATATGATCTAGTAGTTAGCCTAGTAGTTCCTCATTGCCATGGCCCCCTAAGAAGAGGATGGCCACGGCGGTCGATTCGTGGGAGCCGAACGACCCGTGCCGGTGCGGACGGGCAGCGGACCGGTCGTAGACAGGACCCGGGCCGCGGCCCGCGAGCACCAGCATCGCCCAGGTAGTTGGAGCCTGGCGAGCGGCGTCGTTCGCGCGCCAGATGACCGGCTACATGTTGCCGGATCCAAGGACGGAGCTGGGGCCCCCCACAGGCGGCGTGAGGCCCTCCAGGGGCGTCGTTATGCCGACTCCGTGTGGCGCGGCGACCTCCAGGACGCCTACACCGGCGACCACCTTCCCATGGTGTGCGCGCCGAGCAGCGTCACCATGTTGGTGACCCTGGGCACCGCCGTGGGAAGAGCCCTGTGCGTCATCAGTAAGATGAGGGGGTTCAGCACGCTCGCCGAAGCACTGGAGAAAATGGTGCGCACCCGCTGGGTCGTGACGGAGCTCCTTCTAACGTAGTTAGAAGTCGAAGCGTGCCGCGATCCATGCAGCTGTCGCCGCCGCCCACGCCAGCGGAAGCTTTGGCGCACGCACAGCTACTCCTCGACTTCCCTCCTGCTGCGGAGAAGCTCGACGAGTGGAGGGCCAAAATCTGGAGCCTCGTCGCCATCGCAAACAAAGACGATCCGCGACCAGCGGAGCCCTCGGGACGGCGCTCCACCGAGCCACCACATGCTGGCACTGGGAGGACCGGGGGAGCTGCGGCCACGGTGCACTCTCCTCCTCCTCGCCAGCCGCCGTGGGCGTCGGCCCATCACGACGATGCTTGTGATAACATCTCCATAGCGTCGTCCGACCCGCGGACCCTCCGCGACCAGCGCCAGGTCATTCAGGAGCGAGCTCACAAGGATGCTCCAACCACCGTCGAGCAGCGGCGCGAAACACGCCACTAGTCGGACAAGCGGGCTGGACCCTCTATGGACCACCCGGCACCGAGGGGCCCCGGTGGCCTACCTTACGAGGTGGGCTGTCTGGCTTTTACCCGTGAGCTGAGACAGGTCCAGTGGCCGTCCTACCGCATGTTCAAGCCCGACGTCAGCGAGAAGTACACCGGCAAGACCCATCCATCTGAGTTCCTCAGCATCTACACTATCGCAATGCAGGCCGCTGGGGCTCGCGACGACAAGGTGCTTGCCAACTATTTCCCGCTAGTGCTCAAGCCCAATGTGACGTCTTGGTTGATGCACTTGCCGGTGGATTCCATTTCTTCCTGGTCAGATCTGTGCCATGAGTTCGTTGGCGCCTTCACAGGAGGCCACCAAGCTCATGGCCAGGCCAGTGATTTGCATATCATTCCCTAGAAGGAAGGGGAGACCCTGCGCAAGTACATCCAGAGATTCAGCCGGGTGCAGTACAACATCCCCGACGTTCATCCCGCCGCTATGATTAGCGTGTTCCACCAAAACGTACACAATCGCAAGATGCGCGAGGAGCTGGCGATGACCAACGTTAAGGATGTGGCCGAGCTCTACGTTCTGGCCGATAGGTGCGCCCGGGCTGAAGGGGAAGGAAGTACCCCGGCGAAGACGCCGGCGCGAAAACCGACTCTACTGATGAAGACGCCGCCACCCTGACGAAGAAGAGCCAGCGTCGCAACAGGAAATGCAAAGGCAAGGCCGTGCTTGCCATTGAGGGATCTGATGATAACGGTGCCGGCAAGAAGGTCAAGGCTGACGCTCTTGGCAAGGAGATTGTCGGGTGCACCGCCTGCCGAGCCCTGGCGGCTACCGACAAGCCAGGAAGCTCCGGCAAGCAATACTGCAAGATCCACCGCACCAAGGGCCATGACCTCCAGAACTGCCGACAAGTCAAGCTGCTTGCTAAGAAGCAAAAGGCTGAGTACGAAAGGCGGGACAAGGAGAAGGACCAGGATGGTGCTGAGGGATTCGGCAAGAAGCGTGGCGGCCAAGGAGGCCGCTCCGGCAAGGACAAGCAGCAAGAGAGGCCCGCCCGGGGCCGCAACAAGAAACAAGAAGACGACGATCACGACGAGGACAATGAGTCTGGTGAGTAAGGGTTCCAAAAGGCTACGGAGGCCATGTTCGTCGATGGCGGCGCCTTGCTGCATACCTCTCACCGCCAGCTCAAGCAGTGGGCGCGTGAGATTACAGCAGCAGAGCCGTTGTTCGACGCTCAGAAGCCGCTAAAGTGGTCTAGCACGCCCCTCATCTTTGACACTGAGGACCATCCTGACCGCACTACCACAGTCGGGTGTTTGCCATTGTTGGTCTCGCCAACAATACGCAACCTCAGGGTGAACAAGATGTTGGTTGACGGCGGGGCCGACCTGAACCTGATCTCGCCCGTCGTGATCAAAAGGTTGCAAATCCCTGATGGAGACCTCGAGGAAACGGGCACGTTTCAAGGGGTCAATCCAGGGAGGAGCCAGCTGAAGGGAAAGGTCACACCGCCCATGACATTTGAAGGAGAGTTGAACTACAGGACGGAGAGGATCGTCTTCGACGTCGCCGAGATCCCCTTTCCCTACAACGGGATCCTCGGCCGCCCGGCATTGGCCAAGTTCATGGCGGCGTCACACTACGCCTACAACATGCTAAAGATGCCCAGGCCGTTGACCATCATCTCCATCCCCTCCGACAAAAAGGACGTGCTGATCTGCGCCGACCAACTCTACCAGGAAGTAGTTGCAGCAGCTGCCGTCAAGGCACCTGCTCCTGCCGCTGACGGCCTGGGAGGAAAAAGGAGCCCGACAAGACCTCTCGCACCCACTCCGGCAAGCGCACCTCCTTGGAGTGTTGTGCTACTATTGAGGACGTGCTAGAGAGCTCTACCGACAAGAGCAAGAGATCCAGAGCCGAGCCGAGGCAGACCAAGAAGGTGCCCGTCGGGGAGGATGGCACGGGAGGGGCCTTCATCATAGGCAACACCCTTGATAGCAAATAGGAAGGCGCGCTTGTCACCTTCCTGCGGACAAATGTCGACATGTTTGCATGGAAGCGTCCGACATCCCCGGTGTTCCCAGGGAGGTGATTGAGCACCACCTAGCTGCCTGCCCCCATGCGCGGTCCGTCAAGAAGAAGGTCAGAAAGCAGGCTCTGGAAAGGCAGGAGTTCATCACAGAGGAGATCAGGAAGTTGGAAGCGGCAGGTTTGGTGAGAGGGGTGCTCCACCCGACGTGGTTGGCCAATCCAGTAGTGGTGTGCAAGGCGATTGGGAAGTGGAGGCTGTGTATTGATTACACAGATATTAATAAGGCTTTCCCTAAGGACCCCTTCCCGTTGCCGCGCATCGACCAGACTGTTGACTCCATGGCCTGGTGTGATCTGTTATCATTCCTCGATGCCTACTCAGGCTACCACCAAATCTTCATGACAAGAGAGGATGAAGAGAAGACAGCATTCATCTCCCCATGTGGTACGTATTGCTTTTTAGAGATGCCTTTCGGGTTGAAGAGTGTCGCTCAACGTTTGCAAGAGCAGTCCAAATTGGTTTTGAACCTAAGCTCCATAGAAATATGGAGGCCTACCTGGATAACATAGTGGTCAAAACCAAGGACGGGCCAACTCTTGTGCAGATCTGGAAGAGACATTTGCTAACCTGCGCAAGATCAACCTCAAGCTGAACCCTGAGAAGTGCGTCTTCGGCGTTCCGTCCGTCAAGCTTCTCGGATTCTTTGTGTCGCAGCGTGGGATCGAGGCAAACCCAGACAAGATGAAGGCTATTGAGCAGATCGAGGCGCCCAAGCGGGTCAAGGATGTGCGTCGGCTCACCGGCTGCGTTGCCGCCATGAGCCGATTCATCTCCAAGTCCGCCGAGCGCGCCCTTCACTTCTTCAAAATCTTGAAGATAGCAGGCCCAATAGAGTGGACACCAGAAGCCGAGGCAGCACTGAAGGATCGGAAGAAATACCTTTCCTCGACGCCGATACTGGTTGCACCTAAACCACAAGAGCCATTGCTGCTGTATCTGGCGGCGACGAATCAAGTGGTCAGCGCCGCACTAGTGGCACAGAGGGAGGTCGACGAGGAGGCGGCAATGGCGGCAAAATCAGTGGATGGCAAGCCAAAGATTCCCTCGGCAGGGCCTGGTGCCGACAAGGCACGACTCCCGGTGGATTCTGGTGCCACCAAGGCAATGCCTGCGCAGTCGAGTGAAGTGGTGCCAAAGAAGAAGATGATGCAGCACCCAATTTACTTTGTCAGCTCCCTCTTGCAGGGGCTAGGTCGAGGTATTCTGGCGTGCAAAAATTGCTCTTCGGCCTCCTTATGGCCTCGAGGAAGCCGCGTCACTACTTCCAGGCCTACGAGATCACTATGGTCACCCGCCTCCCGTTGCAATGGATACTGCACAACCCGGACGCAACCGGAAGGATTGTGGAATGGGCCTTGGAGCTGTCAAGTTTTGGTTTAAAGTTTGAAAGTACCTCGACAAGTCAGAGTAGAGTCTTGGCAGAATTCATCGCAGAATGGACCTCAACACATGACGAAGAAATCCAGGAGACCACTCTCCCCGACAAGGAAGCAGACCGCGACTGGATCATGTACTTTGATGGGGCTTTCTCGCTGCAAGGCGCCGGTGCTGGTGTGCTACTCGTCGCACCCATCGGAGAACACCTCAAGTATGTTATCCAGATGCACTTCCCCTGGGAGATGTCCACCAACAACACCGCCGAGTACGAGGGATTGCTTGCCGGTCTCAGGATCACGGCAGACCTCAGGGGCGACTCGCAGCTCGTTGTCAGACAGGTCAACAAGGATTATCAGAGCCCATTGATGCAAGCCTACGTAGATGAGGTGAGGAAGCTGGAGGAACGCTTTGACGGTATCCAGGCAGAGCACGTCTGCTGAGCGGAGAACGACATCGCCGATTACCTGTCAAAGCGTGCCACATTCAATATACCTGTGGAACCAGGTACCTTTTTGCTCCGGTTAACTCAACCATCTGTTGAACCATCAGCGGGGCAGAACAAGTGGAGGAAATCAGGTCCTGGGAAGTACTTTCCTACCGAGCCCCCTGGGGCTGCCGGCAAGGGTGCTGCCATGGACGCTGAACCTGCCCAAGAGCGACTGGCTCCAACAGGGCATCAAGCCCTGGCTGTAGACACAGCCGCTCTCATGGCGGAAGGAATGCCTTTGGTCCTTGTCGTCGAGCCCCAGGCTCCGGCATGGGCGCAACATACCGTCCACTTCCTCCAAACAGGGGAGCTTCCTGAGGAGCAGGAACAAGTAGAGAAAGTAGCCCGTCGGTCCGCCCTGTACCAGTTCGTCGATGACGTCCTGTATCGGAGGAGGCCAAACAATGTGAAACTCAATTGAATCCCCCGGGAGGAAGGACTGGAGCTGTTGGCGGAGATACATGGAGGCATATGTGGCTCCCACATAGGGTCAAGGGCCCTTCATGGGAAGGCATTCCGTCAAGGTTTCTTCTGGCCCACCGCCCTCCAGGATGCGATGGCACTAATAACCAAGTGTGTGAAGCGTGCCAGTTCCATTCAAAGAAGATTCATCAGCTGGCTCAAGCCCTTCAAACAATCCCTCTCTCCTGGACATTCTCGGTCTGGGGGCTCGATATACTGGGCCCTTTCCCCCACGCTGTCGGGGGCTTTGAGTACTTGTACGTTGCAATCGACAAGTTCACAACGTGGCCGGAAGCGGAAGCAGTGAGGAAGGTGACTGCTCAGTCAACCGTCAAGTTCTTCAAAGGACTGGTCTACCGTTTTGGTGTGCCAAACAGAGTCATCACTGACAATGGCAAGCAGTTCATAAGCCACACCTTCATGCAGTACATCCAAGACCTCGGCTACAAGGTCTGTTTTGCTTCCGTGGCACATCCACGGAGGAACGGCCAAGCAGACAGGGCAAATGCTGAAGTGTTGCGAGGCCTGAGAACGAAGACCTTTGACAAGCTGCACAAGAGTGGAAGGCACTGGATTGGTGAGTTGTCGGCGGTTGTTTGGTCGATCAGGAGGACGCCAAATCGAGCCACCGGCTAGACACCTTTTGCCCTGGTATACGGGGCAAAAGCAATTCTCCCCATGGAACTCATATACGGGTCACCTCGAGTGCTCGCTTATGATGAGCTTGAGCAAGAGCCGTTGCGCCAAGATGACGCGACGCTCCTTGAGGAAGATCGTCTTCGGGCGGCTATGAGAGCGGCATGCTACCAGCAAGCCTTGCGCCGCTATCATAGCCGTAAGGTTCATGCCCAAAGCCTTGAGGAAGGCGACCTTGTTCTTCGGCGCATTTAGTTGGCCAAGAATTCCAACAAGTTGAAGCCGAAGTGGGAAGGCCCTTATCGGGTAATACTAGTGACCAGGCCCGGCGCAGTCCGCCTGGAGAACGAAGATGCCATCCCAGTGAGCAACTCCTGGAACATCGAGCATCTTCACAAGTTTTACCCATAAGGCGTGGCTTGTCGGGCCTCCCAGCAAGCCACCTTTTGTACAAGCTTTGCTGACAAGGCATGTGACCCTTTGTACAAAGCCAGGCGCAGACCCTGAGCATAAATACATGAAGCGCTGCTGCCCTAAGTTATAGCATGCATGCTAGGTCGAGTCTCTTCCTTGGTTAGGGTTGATATTTCTTATCGGCGACTAACCCCTAGCCTAGAAGTCGAGTGCGCGTCTGTCTGTTCCTTCTCTGTCCTCCTTTGGTTCGCAGGGCACATGAGCACTTCTGCTGAGCTACTCGGAAACAAGGAAACAGACCGGTGCCCCGACCCCGGCAAGCCAGAGTTGCCGGGGCTGCAAGCACAAGGATCCAACCGCGGCAAGATGAGATTGCTAAGGGCTGCGGATCCAGGTAAGTCTTTTATCCTCTATCATGCATTTCGGAACCGGACTGGGGCATCTGAACCCTCGTTTTTATCTCTAGGCTGCCGTGCTCCCCTTTTTCCTATATCTAGGGATTATTTCCTGGGCCCGGATTTGGTGGTAGCCGCGGCAGCAAGGAGGTGGGGCAAGGAGCCTAAAGGCCACTTCATCCCTGCCTCCGCCAAGAGCGCAAGAACGGTCGAGTGGAGTGGGGGGACGGCAAGGCCTGTTGCCGGGCGAAAAACGTTTATCTTAAAACAATAACAAGGATTCGCTCCTTGTCGCGGGATTTACCCGTGAATGAAAAACCCGGCAAGCATCCCTTTTTCATTAAAAGCATCCCATACAGGTACAGTTCATGTGAGATGAAAAACATGAGCAAGGGGATTACAAGTTTTAAATTTAACAAAGTCCCGCAGGTTTACAAACTAAAAAAGAGATAAGATGCCTGTAATCCCTTTCTTGTCCCTCTCCTCAAGAGGCAGGTCAAGGAGGCGAAAGGGCCAAAGGGGCGCCTAGACGAGCTACGAGCAGCAGAAAGCACCAACAGAACATCTCGGTGGCCACCCACGGGCGGGTCGGTGATGACGGTGCCGGGAAAGGAGCTGGAATACGAGGCAGAAGGACCGGCAATACGCGATGAAGGTGTCGGTGCCCGCGTACTCCGAGTTGACGGCCTTGCCGCCCGCCCTCTTCCTCTTCCGCAGCCTCCCGATGCCAGCCGCACAAGGAGATAGCCCCGAGGAGTTCAAGTAGCTAGCCCTGCCCCGGCTAGCTTCTGCCGGAGGAGCATCCAGGTGCAGATGCTGCTGCTGCCGCACCCGCCCAGGAGCGGGGCGTCCGACGCCTAGTCGGACTCGTCCCCGCTGTCTGCCCCGCTGTCCTCCTCATCGCTCTCGCTCGAGGACGAGCTTCAATCGTCAGAATCTCCATCAGAGGAGCTCTCCACGCAGCATTTCAGACGAGTTCCAAACTCTTCGAAGACCTTGACGGAGAACAGGCCGTCCTCCATTAACTTGAAGTAGAGGACGAGCCCCGCCGTCGAGCTGTGGATGCGGGCGAACGTCTTCCATCCACGGCGGAGATATATAACTCGAGGAACCGGGAAGTCGACATCGACCCGCATGCCCCCGTTCCCGCAACCCCTCATGTGCAACCTGAGGGTCTGGGGCGGGGCACGCTCCATCACCCTAGCGAACGGAGTGGGGAGACGAAGACAACGACGCGGGGGCTGGCGAAGCCTGATGAAGAACTCGCAAGGCTGGTCTTCAATGTGGCCCTCCATCGGGAAGGGCAAGGGCGAGGCCGGCGCGTCGCCCCGTCCTCCTCTTCCCCAAGCGCTACGGCCTCTGCCCCGGCCTCGCCCATGGCCTCGCATCCTCCCCCTTCCCCTCGCGGTCGGTTCCACCACAACGGGTTCAGAAGGGGGAGGGACGTGCTGTCGAGCGGCGACCCTCGCCGCCACCGTCGAAGGACCAGGATTCCCTTTCTCCATGGCGGGTGAAAGGAAGGAGCAGAAGCAGAGGGAGGTAGAAGATGGAAGAATGTGGGTGCCATTCCCCCCTTCGTCCTCTTTATAAAGGAATGGGGTTGAGGCTCGGCCGCCCCGCTCGGCCAATCCAGACACCGGAGGCGCGGGAAATCAGGACCGACCCGCTGCCCCAACCAACGGCGGCCCGGTTTCTCGCCCCCGCCGTTTGCCACCACAAGCACATGAAAGACGTGTGGCAGACGTGCAGAACTGAGGGGACAGGTGAGGCGACCTCTCCCCACCCCGTGATCCTGGGGAGTGGATGCCTTGAAGAACGCACCCCAATCCCTCTTTTTACGGGGAAGACGCGAGCCGCCTCTTTACTGTGATGTGACGCATGCATGTGGAAACCTCCCCACGCATGCCGCCCACATCACGCACACCCCTCCACTGCGCGCCACGCGCGTGGGTCGTGGGAGGCGGAGCACGCGAAGAATCTTACCACGGCAAAAACCGCCCCACCTGCCCGCGCACCATTTTGGGCTTGGCCCAACAACATGTCGCGCTTATGTGTGGCCCAGGCCCGGGGGCTCCTATCGGTGTACAAAAATAGGGGCGCATCTTTGTACCCCTTTTTCCTGTGCACGGGCAGTCAGAGCCGCGCCCATGGCCACACCAAGCAGAACGAGGGAGGTGAACCAAGGTAAGATCGAAGCCCATGACAATCAAAGCAACGCCAAGGCCAAGACCACAAAGAGCAGAGGGAAGAAGCAAGTTCCCCTGGCAAGACCCTTGCCGGGTGGCCTCGGCGGCCCCGACAAGATTCTTGCCGGGGCAGCTCGCCCCGCACCAACAGAGCGAGCCACCCTTGAGCCCACGGCCCCAGTGCCATCATCAGCGTGGGGCCAGGGCTCGGGAAGGCACCCCTGTGGTGGCATGTAGATCTTTGTGAAGACATATTCAAGATCAGATTAGAAGACGACGATCCTCGGCAAGATCTTTGCCAAGGAAGGCCACCAGACCCCCGGCAAGATCCTTGCTAGGGACGACAACACGCCACGGCGAGACCCTTGTCGGGCGACCCGGCAAGGCCCCCGCCAAAGACGCCGGCAAGGCCACTGCCCAGCCCACGTCAACAAAGCTTCCACCGACGTTCACATGCAGCTTCCAGCCCAACCAGCTGGGCCGGCACCTGTGTGGCAACATGCAGCTCCCAGGCCAACTCATCAAGCGCCTGCGTGGTGGCATGCAGATCTTCGTGAAGGCTCCACCATCGCGCCAACTCAGCTGCCTGCCTGCCTACATGGCACCGCACGCATCCCTGGCCGAGGTGCGTGTCGAAGCAAGGAGGAGCGGCGACGGATGGGACGGGCCTCACCCCCGTCCCCTGTAAAGCAAGAGGACACCTAACTGATGCATTAAATGCACCTTGTCCTGTAATACGAGGGATAACCTCATGCCACTGTAGACCTTCCCACCCCCTGTGTGCCACTATGGCAACCCCTTTTTCCTATAAAAGGAGGCCCGAGGCGACGAGGAGGGGGGTTCGGCTCTTTGGAACCACACACTGACCACAACTAGTTCGAGAGCTCAAGAACTCTCAGAAATACACCCACCAAAGTAGGACTAGGGTTTTACGCATCCTCGCGGCCCGAACCTGGGTAAACAATCTTGTGTTGTCTACTAGCCCTGCTCTCCTCGCAACCCTGCACCCCGGCATCTGTAGTAGGGATTCTTGTGATCCCATAGGTGTCGTTCCACACCGACAGTTGGATCAATCTGCTGATGATGCAGATTTTGAAGATGCGCCAGCACTACCGAAGCAAATGAAGAAGAATTCAAAAGCTTCGAAGCCCTCTGCCACACCAAAAGCTTTAAGTATGAAGCCATTGACCACTGCACCTCCTGAAGCCAGTGTGAAGTCTGAAGATTTGTCTCGTGTCTCCAAGAAGGCCGAGAAGTCCAAGAAAACCAAGAAGCCCAAGAAGATTTCTAGGCATCAACTGACTCCTGTTGTCATTCTACACAACGAGGAAGACACCATTGATCTGTCTAGTGATGAAAATCATGGTGATGACGCACTTGAGCAGCTGATCAAGAGCAAGCAAGAGGCGGAGATCTTCAACGATCTGCCCCTCTTTGATGTTGACATTCTGAACAACTTCATCAATGAGTGCTTTGATGACCAGAGCATCAGTATTGATGATGTTCAGCTGCCTGTTGACATCAGCGTCACCTTCCACAGAGCCATTGCCAATGAACTGGCCATGGCTCAGAAAATCGTCGAGCTGAAAAACAAGATTGATTATGAGAAGGCACATTTCAAGAAGAACATAGCCAAGCTTAGCATGGCAGATGTTCAAATCTTCAAAGAGATGATGCATAATCTCAAGGAAGAGTTTCACAAGAAGATGGAAGAAGCCTAAGGCTCACGAGAGTGCATGAACTATTTTGTAGAGAAATGTGTTGAAGCCCACAATGAAGCTGAAAAGCGCAAAGCTCTTAGGCGTCCTGGCATCTTTCCCAGGATGGCTGCCAAGCAAAAAAAGAAGTCTGTTGTGGCCCAAACTGAAGCATCAAGGCAGGAAGAACCTCGCATTGTCTTCCCTGTCAGCATGACAGGCTCAAAGCCTAAGGTCACCTCAGTAGCTTCAAAGCTGAAAAGACGAGGGCAGCTCAAGCCGAAGCCAGGAAACACAAGCACAAGGATGCTCCTGATGATGCCCCATCGAAGAAGAAATTGAAGACAAAGTCTTCAAAGAAAGAGTGTGTTGTGGCCTCTGAGCCCCTTATTGCTGAGCCCATTTCTGTTGCACTTCCAGCTTGAAACAACCAAGAGCGTCATCTGGTGATCCCTGAGCCTGCTTCCACAGAGGCTCTTGAAGATGAAGAAGTTCCAACGGTTGGCCCCATCGCAGCTGAAGACATTGGTCGTGATGACAATGTTGAAGATGATGTATTCCTTCCTCAACTCGAGCTCGGTCGGTATCATCGCCTACTCCCACAAGCAGTGAACTTATCAGCATTGGTCGTCCATTGACGCCAATCGCTTAGGATGACTCATGGGCCTAGCGCCCTCAGCAAGACACCCACTTCCATGATGAGACACCCAGAACTCCACCACCTCAAGTTACCACTCTAGTGCTTGACGATGATAACTACATGGTGCAGACCACTCCTTCACCAAAGGCATCGCCCGCATTTCGCAGGCTTCACAAAGGCCCCAGGCCACAGGTCACCATGTCGAGCATTCCGGAAGGGGAAGTGCACCAAAGCTCAGTAGCACGTCAAGTGTTTCCTGAAGCCACCCCTACCGTGAATATCTTTGAGTCTGAAGCCAAAGCTGCCGAAGACATTCCGGCTGCATCAGCCGATGAAGATCATGAAGAAACAAGAGAAGAAGAAAGAGTTGCCACGCCCCCTGCTACTGATCAGGTCATTCTCGAGGAGAATGTGATCGTTCCCGACCCTCCTATTATTGCACGAACGGAGGATGAAAACATTGAGGGTGCCACAAACAACACTGTTGAAGCCAATGACATTGTCATGGCTGAAGACAATGTGGTGCCTAAAGCTCATTAGGAGCCCGAAGCCAACGTGGAAGCTGAAGTCACTATTCCTCCAAGGCCTCACACCATTGAACAGGCCTATAATCATGGCCAGCTTGTCACGGTTAGATGTACTTTCATGGTTCCACCCTCTGCTCTTGGACCGCAATATGACTATCATGTGGAGCAGAGACCAAAAGCTGAGAAGCCCAAGCCACGGCTACCAAGGCTTCCAGGTGTTGCCACTACAATGGGTTCTTTCAACGTGCATAGCTTCAGAGCCCACAATACCTTCTTTGACAGTGCCAAGAATCCATACTAGAAGCCAAAGATCTCATCCGATCGATTCTAGAGCCATCAACAGCGCGGCTATTACTCTTGCATTCTATACAATCAAGAGCGAATCTTTCCACACATGGTCTTGATTGTGAAGCTATTGCTGGGATGCCCTGTCTTGAAGATGCACTTGACTACTTCAGGGATGTTGGTATCCTACCATTTGTGATAGACAAAGAGCACTGGAATGAATTGCTTCTGCTGCAGTTCTATGCTACACTTCATATTCATGGCTACAACAGGGGTCCGAAGACATGGATTCTTGAGTGGATGACATGTGATGTGCATCATGAAGCCAAAGCTCAAGACATCATCGAGCTTACTTCCCTGCCCACTCCAGGTGAGTTCTACGAGCCTGGTTGTCAGCGTCATCGAGATGAACTACAAAGTATCTTCCAGCGGCCCGAGCCAAATATGAGTGAGATGCTAAGTATGATGAAGCCATTGCCTCAAGATGCTGAATACCCCAAAGAGTTCCTTGTGAATGACCTCGAGTACTTTCCCCACACAATATACCATATTCTGAGGCGTACTCTATGGCCAATCAAGGGACATTCTTCTGAAGCCAAACTTGAAGGAGCCATGAAGACTTTGGTATTTTATATCATCCATGGCATCATATTGAATACCTAGGATTTCTTCATCGGACAACTAGCTGCATCTGGGATAGATCTGTTTGGCCTGAAATTCTATGCTCCATGGGTGATGCTCCTGGTCAAACTCCATTCTACTATTGACTATCAGCCCTCAATGTGCAACCATCTTGTTTTTCTGCCTGAGGTTGATCTGTCCATTGAGGCCATCTACCCCGAGCCTGCCAAGCAGCCTATACATCTTCAGAATGCTGAACACCATAGCTTCTCACAACCAATGGAGGGAATTCTTATCCCCAATGCTCCAACCCCTACTTATCCTCTGGCTGGGAATATGAGGGTGCCACATCGTGCCAACACTGAAGCCACAACAAGTACGGTTGCCCAAAGGCCTCAGAAGAGTTCCTGTGTCCTCAATGGCCGAGATCTTTCTGCGGCCTTACACTAGAAACAAGATAAGCACCATGACTGGATAAAGCATCAAATGCAGGGTATCTTGGTGGATGTCAATCACATTCGAAACTTGGCCTCCAATAACTCATTTGTTGCCCATGAAGTTTGTCGGCGGCCCTGGAAGAGTCTCACACTACTCTGTCCTAAAGATGATCTTCGCGAAGATGGTTTCACTGAGGACTTCACGTTTGATTCCAGGCCTCCACAAAATGCAAGCTGGCGCCGCACTCCCTCAATTAAAGATTCTGAGCATTCATCTTCGGCTGCAACTGTTGTTGTGAGAGTCTTCGATGAAGAAGATGACGCCACTTCACCGACCATGGCTACACTGCATCTTAACACTGCGTCAGGCCCTTCTGCACCACCGAACTCCAACATCGACCCTGCTCCTTTATCTAGTCCTGATGGGAATGAGTAGATACTCTATGTCTTCAAACCTTTTTGGTCCTTACTAACAAAAGGGGGAGAAGCTTATGAGTTGATGGTCTTCAAGCGGGTCCTTATGGGTGGTTGCATTTTTTACTAAGTCTTTACAACTCTCGTCTTTTGAAACATTTGGTTCTTTGAGTTGTAACACTTAAACTCGATGGTCGTCTGCTACTTATTCTGCTACCTTGTGATGCGATGATAAATTCCGCATGAAGCCATTCCGCAGACGTCCATTTTTCATTATATTATCTTCGTTATCTCTTTATATGCATGATGAATTGTCTTCATAAGTTGAAGATCATCTCCACAAAGTAAAACATGCCATGTGCATTTGCATTCAAAAGCAAACTACTTATATGCACATCTTTAAGGGGGGCCTTTGCAACTTATGAAGACAATGCCTTAATCCTTAAACATTCACATACTTTTATCCCCGTTGAAAACTTCAACCAGTTTGTCATCAATCACCAAAAAGGGGGAGATCGTTAGTGCATCTAGTTCCACCCTTAGTTGGTTTTGGAGTATTGACGACAAACATGGTTGAGGGACTAATGTGTTTGTGGGAATTGCAGGATAACACAGGTAGTACTCCCATATTGATTCGATTTACCTTCTAGAGATGACCCCTAGAAATGTCTAAAGACATTAAAGACAATGGTGGTCTGTGAAGATATTCACAGTGAAGATTTTGACATGAGAAGACATTCACGTGAAGACTATGGAGTGCGAACACATAGTTGTTTTGTAGTTTCCTTTTCTTCTTTGTTGAGTCATAGGAACCACCATACTCTTAAGTGGGGTCCAAGTGAATAAACTCAGAGTGACTGAAGTGATGCTCAACCAAATCCTATGTCTTCGATTGAAGACAATGAGAGCAGATCTTATCCATTTCTGCCGCGTGTGGTTGAAATCTGACCGTTGGACATGTGTCAGTTCCTTAGTGACCTAGGGTCATTTTGGAAAAATCAAGTCGGGTTGCCTCCTGGCTATAAATAGCCCACCGCCTACACCATAAATTGGTGCCTGCTTAGAGTTAGTGGACAACTTTTGTCGTTTGACAGCAACCCACCTCCGAAGCATTTGAGAGAGAGGTCCTTGCGAGGACAAAGCCCAAAACACCCAGAGCCAAAGAGTGTTAGGCATCCCTGAAGTCTTTCTGTCCATGTGATCTGAAGACTTGTTACACTTGAGGACTGTGAATCCTCCAGGCGGTTAGGCGTTGCGTTCTGAGCATCCAAGAGTCATTGTGGATTGCCGGTGAACAAAGTCTGTGAAGGTTTGGAAGTCTACCTCGAAGACTTACCAAAGTGATTGGGCGAGGACTGTGTGTCCTTAGCTCAAGGGGAATAAGGTGAAGACGCGGTCTTCTGGGTTAAATCTCAGCCTCCCTAACCAGATGTACAGTTGTTACAGCAACTGGAACTGGTCTACCAAATCCTGTCTTCACCAAGCTACTGGTTCTATCCTTCACTTCCCTTTACTTTACAGTTTCTCTTCGTGAAGTCATTGCTTGCCTGTATGATCTGTTTGACTTCACTATGTGAAGACTGTTTGTTGTTTGGCTTTATACTATCTTCCAACCTGATCCATACTACCTAGCTGTTGATAGTCTTCGAACTTTCACTTCATTGCTCATTTGACTATGGCCTGTCTAGTGTAGTCTACCTTCCGCTGCATATCAATAGGTTCATTTCTACTATTTGTCTTCAAAGCCCCCGTGTTTTGAAGACTTTCACAAATATCGTCTATTCACCCCCCTCTAGTCGATAACTAGCACTTTCAGGCCGGAAATTACAACGGGCTGGAATCATATTGGACGGCCCAGATGAAGCTACTGGGCTGAATTCGGATAGGCTGTAACGGGCCGGGAGTTAGCAGGACGTAAATGGGCTATATACGAACAGGCTGTTAACAGGCTTTCTGTGGGCCGGGCCGTTACCTTTTGACCAAGTCAAACGGGCCGGCTTTTTAACCGGAATGGGCCTCTATTGGGCCGTGCCACGCGTCGACGTATCATAGGCGCCTCCTGTCCAATGAGTGGATGACATCTGTCCCAACGGTGAGCCAATACATCTTTCCTCTAGCTAATGAGAATTTTACACATGGAAAATCCCCATTGGTCTGGGCTGTTAACGGGTTATCGGATCCAAAACCAGACCCGGTAGCTTAACAGCGACCTGTTCTGGTGGATGCCACATGTCAGTTACCCTTGATGAAAACACTTCTAGGACACGCCATTTATCGTCATGGAAGTGGACACTTCCATGTTGATAATTTTGGTAATGTCATGGAACACTTCTACGATAGCACAGGTATGACTATCTTGATTCTTTCTTAAAATCGTCATGGATGTACTTGCATGACAGAAAACGTGACCTACTGTGACAAACACGTATCATCACAGAAGTGTATTTTTTGTAGTGATACTAGCAACTAGTACATGACAACCAGGTGCATCAAGACATAGCATGAAAGTGAACACAAAACCATAAGCACCACCAAAACAACGATAACCGTTTTAAAACAAGCAGACATTTATTAAATATTCAAGTTGAAAACCATGGCTACTGCACGGCCATCATGCAAGTGGGTGTTGTGACTTGCCTGGGGATGAAGGATACACTAGGGAGAAGTGCGAAAAGATCACAGAATGAATTGCCGGAAAAGGTTCTCTCCTGAAGGGAGCTGATTAGGGGTAAGGGAAGAAAGTGTTGGGGAACGCAGTATTTCAATTTTTTGCCTACGCACACGCAGGATCCATCTAGGTGATGCATAGCAACGAGAGGGGAGAGTGTGTCCATGTACCCTTGTAGAACGAAAGCGGAAGTGTTAAGTAATGCGGTTGATGTAGTCGAACGTCTTTGCTATACAACCGATCAAGTACCGAACGCATGACACCTCCGCGATCTGCACACGTTCAGCTCGGTGACGTCCCTCGTACTCTTGATCTAGCTAAGGCCGAGGGAGAGTTTCATCACCACAATGGAGTGATGATAGTGATGCTGAAGTTACTGACACAGGGCTTCGCCTAAGCACTACAACAATATGACCGAGCTGGAAATCCGTGGAGGGGGGCACCGCACACGGCTAAGACAACTGTCAACTTGTGTGTCTATGGGTTGCCCCCTCCCCCATATATAAAGGAGGGTGTCCCTCTCTACACTACAAGGGAAAACCTTATAGATAGGAGCGTACTAGTAGCGCTTTTTAAAAGGTAACACTGCTACTAATTATTAGTAGTGCTTGGCCGCAGAAAGGGCTGCTACTATGCGCTTACCGGTAGCGCTGTAGCTACAAAACACGCTACTACTATAATTGCCAAACCGTTGCCAGCAGGCCAGGCATACTAGTAGCGCTGGTGTGCAAAAAGCGCAACTGATATTGTAGGTAGCAATAGCACTTTCCTCTGACCAGCGCTAGTGCTACAATTAGCCCCCTCCCATGACCAAAGTTTTGTCCCACCTCGCTCTGTGAACAGAATTTTCACCCCCTTAAATATGGTGCTTCCCAAACTATCACAACCAGTTGGTCTTCATTGAACTCTATGCGTATGATTTGTGGCAATATGAATCTTCGCCTATACCTATACAAGCGAAGATTCATATGACAATTTAGATTCTACACAAAAAGATTGATGATGACCAATGCATTTTTTAATTTGATGCATTTTTTGCATGCTAACAATAGGAGTTCACCAGTAGCGCTTGTTCGAGGAAAGCGCTGCTGCTACATAGTAGGAGCGCTTCGGCAGCATGGGCGCTGCTACTATGCTCATAGCAGCAGCGCTGAACCTATAAAACACGCTACTACTACTATGAATCTTAGTAATAGCGCTTTTTCCCTGACCAGCGCTACTGATAAATTCAGTCCCCTCCTGGACCACAGTTTAGTCGCAGCTCACTCCACGAACAAAATTTTTACCACCTTAAATATGGTGCTTCTCAAACCATCACAACCACTTGGTCTTCATCGAACTCTATGTGTAGGATCTGTGGCCGCTATAGGAATCGTCATCGGTTCTTAAACAGGCGAGGATTCCTATTGACAATTCAGAATCTACACAAAAAGATCGATGATGACCAATGCATTTTTTAATTTGATGTCTTAATGATCATAGCCTTAGTAGTAGCGCTGGTTAAGAAAAAACGCTACTGCTAATGATCGTACCAGTAGTGCTGTTTACGGACAAGCGCTACTACTATGAGTATCTTATCCACGCCGCGCGGGCCCTCACTCTCCCTCACACACTCTCATGTCCACTCACCGCACGTGGTCACCGCCCTTGCCCGCCGTCGCCCCCAAGGTGCTGCCTCCCTCCCTCCTCTTCTCGCCGCCCACCCCTCCCTCCCTTGCTCCTCCGCTCTCCGCCCTCATCTTTCCCTCTTCCCGCGGCCATCCTCTCTCCCCCCTATCCGCTGGCTACCCCCTCCCATCCT